>NW_026526821.1:14001298-14268798 GCF_024362965.1 Panthera pardus | reverse complement strand
AGTAATACTGCCTTCCCCTTCTCTGCCAGATTTACATTCGTGACCCCCACACACCAGGGCCGTAGATCCCACTTTTTTTTTTAAGGCAGAGTTAAACTTCTCTGACCTACATCTGCCCCACTTCTCTGAAACTTGAAATGCTATTAAACCAAATTAAGAAATTTTAAAAAGTTAAAATAATCTTTAATTGCTCAAGAAATGGCGTGTGTGTGTGTGTGTGTGTGTGTGTGTGAGTGAGTTATGTATGTGCCTGTATGTGTGTGCGCCCTGTGCACGTATGCGATATGTTGATTTATGGGATTCCCCCGGAGTTGGATGAAAGTGCTTTTTTCCCTGGCTCTGTGACTGGCATTTCTGGACTTTGCTGTAAATTTAAGCCAGGCTGTGAAGCCAGCTGGTTTTAACGGTGTATCAGTGAGCTGGGCTAAGGTTGGATTAAGTCTGACTTTCCTTCTTTAGGGGACGTATTGGGGGTGGGCGCCGTGGAGAGAAGAGTTGGGGATCCCAAATTTTCAAAACGATCATCACTTTCTTTTTAGGATAGTTGACCAAGAGAAGAGGGGCTGACGCTTCCAGAAGGCCTGTCGTGTGTCCAGGCATTCATGTGGAGATCGTCTTTCTCCTTTCCAAAGTGAGCTCTGGAACTTTTTTTTTTCATACTGACGTGTTCATTTTTATGCGTGTTAGGGCAAAACATAGAGGGGTAACCTATAAACCCCATAAGTGAACAGTATTTCCTAGAATGAGGCTTGATTTATCGAAGGGGACAAGAGAGTCCATTCAAAGAAACATATAAATGGGTCAGGTGGTTTGTGGATGTGACAAATCACGAATGATGGATTTGGTGTAATTCTCACAGCACCTGGGAGTGGTCAGGTGGCCCGCCCACCCCTATGTTTGCAAAGCCTCCTAACACCTTGTACTTCCTCAAAGCACTTCAACTTGTCATTAAACACTTAATTGTGTAATCGCTTGCGTAAATCCTTCTGCTATTTCATTGTTGTGTTCCCAGCACCCAGCAGAGTGGTGGGCACACAGCAGGTGCTCAAGATATAACCGGACACATACCTCCCTGTCCCCATTTCATAGATGAGGAAATTGAGGTTCAGAGGGACTAAGTGACTCGCTTAAGGAATCGAACGAAACCAGGATAGGGCAGAGTCAAGATCCGAACTCATGACTCTCAGGCTGCGTGAAGCTCGTGAACATTTTGTCAAACAGCAACACATAGGACTCAGGTCAGAGCATGACCGCTGGGCCGTCGCAAAGGCGAGGGACGCGATGTGGGGCAGAGCAGTTCGTGAAGCGAGGCTGGTTCAGTTTACAGAACGGTCTGTTCTTTTCATTTTCTTTCCACTGAGGGTGCTGACATGTTTTCTTTTTTGACTGTAAAATGTCTCATTTGTTGTTTTTAAACACCTGACTTGACAGACCAAAATAGCAGCCCCTTTATGGTGGGTCCCCCAGGTCTTTCTTGTGTTTGAGATTTTCTAGTTGGTGGGACCCTGGAGTCTGAGAACCCTCGAGTTCAGTCAGGCTCCTCTTGAGATGGGAACGGGTCAGTCGCGAAACCCTGGCCCCCTTCCCCCGCCACCTCTCTCAAGTTCACTCCATCGTCCGCCCCTTCTGGGGGGTGGCAGCAGGCGTGTCTCCCCCACTCCCGGCCCCGGTGACACAAACACAGAAACCAGGGCAGTGTCTCCAGGACTCCTCCTTAGACGGCTGCACGCGGCCGGGGCCTGCCCTTGCGAGCTGTCCAGAGAGGCACGACCCCGCCATCCCTCTGGGAGAAGCAGGAGCTCCCCCGGATGCCTGTGGTTGACCGGTGAGTCTGCTCACCTATGTGGCCTCAGCACAATACAGATTTCCTTTTCTAGATCAATCCTGACCCCTCTCATCTGAAGGTTAATCCTAACTGCCTGCTACTGAGCAAGGCTTGAGAGTCTGCCCCTGTTGACCTCCAGCCACGTCTTCCCAGCTTGGAAGCTGGCCAGCTGTCCACACCCTGCCAGGACACCCAGCCGTGGCCAGACCTTGGCTGGCTTTTAACTAGGGAACTGCCCCGGGGTGGGGCGGCTGTGACAGCAGCCGGGGACGGAAACACCCGGGCCCTCCCCTCTAAGAGCTCGAAGACCAGCAGGTGAGACGGGACAGGCCCAGATGTTTAGTCAGGACTGCGTTCTGGGTTCTGTGCTGGGGGCTGGAGAATGACCACTTAACACGTGCAGCACACTTCACAGTTTGCAGAAGGCGTGCGTGACTTATTCTCTCTCGTCTCCACGGTCAGTCCTCTGCGGCGGATGATGGCTGGCAGCCCTTTGGGCTCCGGTTTTCCTTTCTTTCCCTTCCTTTCTGGTTCCCGCTGCACCTTCAGGCCCTCCCCTCACTCCCCAGTTCGCGCTGTAGACCCGTGACCCGGTGTGGATGTGGACAGTCACAGCGTGCCATCCCTCCGCCCTCCAGGAGTGGTTCGGGCACCAGTAAGAGCCGAGCGGGAACTCGGCTCTGGCGAGGCCAACCTGGGAGAATGTGGCCATCCCGCTGGGATCAAGGCCGCCGGGAGAAAACCCGAGGCACGAGTCAGAGGCGCACGAATCCTGATGACGTCACTTGAGCATCTGGACCCAGCTCTTCCTAAAGCTCGGTTGTAGGATGCCAGGAACACCACGGGTTATTGGATTATTTCTCATTTGCTTGAAAAAGTTTGAATGGACTTTTCTCCCACTTGCCGCAGACGAATACAGTTGGTTCCATTTACCGACTTGCCCTGCTTCCTCTAATTATAATAAAACTCCATTTCATTTTTAAAGCCCTCTTGAAAGCCTTTTCATAGCAGTTGGACTCATTTCTACGAGACGGCGTGGGCCTGATTTTGTCGATAAGGGATCTGAGGCACAGAAGGGGAGGGAAGCAGCTTAGCTCCTTTTCCTCTTAGCACCCTCCCCGACGTTCAGTTTGGGGAAGAACAGGTTTTAAGAACGAGGGCACCTGTACCCCCGGGGAGGGCGGTGCAGAGGGATTTGGTGCACACCCCAAGCCAGCTCACGGAGGCCTCTGACTGCATCACGGAGTCGCAGCAAGGTGAATACTAGCAGAACATCTCTGGAAGATAGGAGAAGAAAGAGTTGGCTGCAGTCACCCACGGGGAGCAGACTGGGGAAGGAGGGCGACTTTTGTTTTTCACTTTATACACTCTGCCGTACATTCCGAAAACTTACGAGGGGGCAAGGATTGTTTTACATTCAGATAAACGGCAAATCTTGCCATGTAACAGTAGCTGGCTTTCGTCTGAGCATCAGGTCGTGAATCACAAACCAAACATGGGAAAAGACGCATCTGTGAGTGTGTACTAACAACAAATAGATAAGTAAATAAACAGGAGAAGGGGGAGGGTTCTTGTCCACGGTGGAATGACGGGGGACTGGAAACGCGGAGGGGGACCCAGGTAAGACACACGTCATGGTACAGCCGTTACGGGAAAGACTGGTCCAGTATATCATACCCTGAGAGGGACACCCCATCACCTATGTTAACATTCCGGCCGAGAATGCGTAACCCGAATCTCTTCCGGAGGAAACAATAGATGAACCCAGCATGCAGACCATTCTGTTTCCCAGAAGGCACGTTATTCTTCCAAAGGCCAGTGTCGTCAAAGGCAGAGGGAGGCCGGGGATGTATTCTACACTAAAGGTGCCTGAAGAGATGGGACAGCTAACTACAGTGCCGAATTCTAGACACAGTCCTAGATGGGAGGAAAAAGTGCTAGGAGGGACGTTAGTAGTCAGTTGACAAATTGGAATACTGAGAGAGCATCAGGTAAGATTCTGCGTTGGTGTTGAGTTTGGCACTGGTCTTGTGATCACCTAAGAGAATGTCCGTTCTTAGGCTGTAGACACTGAAGTATTTCACAGTAAAGGGCCATGATGTATGGAACTTACTCTTAAATGGTTCAGAAAAAAAAATTGATGAGTGAGTACGTGTGGGGGGGAGAGACAACGCAGTTGACATGTCATAGGAGATGTGATGCTAAACAGCAGGTGCATCTGGGCAAAAGATACACACATGTTCTTTGTACCAGTAAGTTTGAAATTATTTCCAAATTTGAAAATTTAAGTATGAATTTAATTAATTAATACCAGCAAAAACGATCTATATCTGTATCTATATCTGTCTGTCTGTCTATCTATCTACTCATCTATCTCATGATAAGAGTCATACTTGGCATTTATTGAACAGTTCCACAAGGCTACATTATGTCATTTGCTCCTCAGAGACCCCTAACATCTAGCATCTAAGTTAACATGCTCGTTTTCACAGAAGGTGAAACAGAAGCTCAGAGAGGTGAAGGTGCCCCCAAGCCCATGGCAATTCTGTAGTGAAAGCAGTGTTCTAACAGAAAGTCAGTCTCTCCCCAGAACCCACACTTCGCTCTACTAAACCGGTCGGTCGGTCCCAGAGCACGGAATTCCCTTCTAGGTGACGGCTTTTCACTGTTATGCCGATAGAACATTGGGTAGCCTTAAATCACTTAGCGATATTAAAAAAAATCTCATTTGCATTCCCTTTCAGTTCTTTTCAATCCAGAACATCTCAAGTTGGTGCTAGACGGTTGTAAACACCAAACCCTTGCTGATTCTCCCTGAGAAGAAAAGACTATCACCAGGCAGGCAGCAGGCTCTGGAGGGGCCAAAATACAGCATCTTGCTTGTGGGTTCATCGTATTTATTCTTCTTATTTCCTTCTACATTTCGGCAGCAGTATATATTTGTGATTTCAAAAATTTCCTTTGTAGCTGTATGAGTTGAAGTCTGAGTTTTAAAAATCGAGTCAGTTCGGGGGCGCCTGGGTGGCTCAGTCAGTTAAGCGTCTGACTTCGGCTCAGGTCATGATCTCACGGTCCGTGGGTTCGGGCCCCGTGTCGGCCTCTGTGCTGTCGGCTCAGAGCCTGGAGCCTGCTTCGGATTCTGTGTCTCCCTCTCTCTCTGCTCCTCTCCTGCCTGTGCTCTCTCTCTAAATAAATATTTAAAAAAATAAAAACCGAGTCAGTTCAGAGAAAATATTGAGGAAGTGACAGGGACCCCGTGCTGGGAACATGGATGTGGCAGAGTGTGGGAAAGACAAAGGTTTGAGCAGCTGCAGCCGGGAACTCCTCTCCAGTTCATGATGTTTGGATCAAGGTGACACCTTCCCATTGGTGGTCCCTAGTTTCTCAACACTATCGTTCAGGAGGACGCTCACTGGATCTTTTATGTCACTCCTTTGTCCCTTCAAAGTTGTCACGGGAATAACCAAGCCTCGTCTCTCTTGCCGATGCATGACATTTCCATGATGTTTCATGCCCCGAGCTTCCAGAACCTGCAGGAATGAGGCATAGCAGAACGAGGCAAGAAGGTCAGAGGTGAGTGGGATTAGTAATCCAGGGCTTCTCTGACAACGTATGGTAACCTTAGTGGCCTAAAACAACAGAAACTTACTCTCTCTGGAGGTGAGACGCTAAAAAGCAAGGTGTTAGCAAGGCCACGCTCCCCCTGAGGTTTGCGTCTTTCCAGCTTCTGGAGGTCGCCAGCCCTTGGTGCTCCTTGGCTTGTAGCCATAACACTGCCTCTGTCATCATGTGGCCTCCTCCCTGTGTGTCTTCACATGCCCGTCTTCTTGTAAGGACACCGGTCGCACGGGACGGAGGACCCACCCTCCTCCACTGTGACCTCCTCTTAACTGATTACATGTGCAAAAGACTCTGTTTCCAAATAAGGTCACATTCTGGGGTGCCGGGGTTAGGACTTCCACAGATCTTTCTGAGGGACATAATTCAATCCATAACAGAGGCTCATTCCAAAACTCAAGGAGTAGGAAAGAAAGATGGCTGGCCGGCCCTGCAGAAGCACGTCAGTGTGGCAGAAATACCATCCGTGAAATCAAAAGGTAAATGACAAACTAGGAAAGCATATTTGCAGCGCGTCTCCCAGAGAAGAAAAGAGGCTGGTTTCCCTGACGTAAAATAGAGTGCCTAGAAATTAACCAGGAGACAGTAACAATAATAATGTCTTAGAAAAAAATAGATACAAGGTAGGAGCAGGCAACTCACAGAAAAAGAAGTGCAAGGGACTCTTAAATATGTCAAAAGATGTTCAGTCTCACTTAAAATGAGAGATATGCAATTAAAACCACACCCAGGAGGCTGGCAGCGATCCCACAGTTTGCTAACGTACTGCTGGCGAGACGGTGGGGAAACAGACACCCTCATCTGCTGCTGGTCCGAGCGTGTGTCCGAATGGTCCTTTTGGAGCTCCTTCCGGAGGCCGGCTTGGCAGGGTCGATCCAGATTACAAACGCACCCCCCCTTTAACTTAGTGATCCCACCTCTAGGAACCCGTCACAGTTGTCCACGTGCAAAGTAGCACGTGCGAGTCTTTAGCCTGGCATTATTTGCAACAGCAGACATTTCGGAACAATCCGGATGCTCCCAGAGAGCACTGGTTCCACAGGGTGTGGTTTATCCACAAAGGAATGCTATGCAGGTGTCACACAGAATGCCACTAGTCTCTAGACACTAATTTGGTAAGAAGCCTCCAGAAAAATAATGCAAAAGGAAGTAACACAGTGTGCTGCGTTTTGTTGGGGAAAAAAAAATAGGAGTGGGGAGAATAAGAATATACATTCGTATTTGCTTCTATTTACATAAAGAAATTTGGAAAGGAAACTAATGAGAGTGGCGGGGGGGGGGTGGGATGGGAAAGAGACTTTTTCACTGCACTCCTTTATAATTTTCATTTTTTGCATCATGTGGATACAGAACCTGGTTTTAAAATTACAAATAGGGGCACCTGGGTGGCTCAGTCAGTTAAGCATCCAATTCTTGGTCTCAGCTCAGGTCTCGATCTCAGGGTCATGAGTTTAAGCCCCACATTGGGCTCCACGCCGGGCATGAAGCTTATTATTATTATTTTTTTAATTGCAAGACCTTGGTAGGGGAAAGCTTACCATGGTCTGCTGTACATAATTGTTTTGCATGTCCAGAGACCTTTATTTTTATTCTGGGAGAGGGTGTGCGCCATAGGGTACCCGAGACCAATAAATGAGGGCAGGGCGTCCTGTGGCCCGCGGTGGATAGACTAGCAGGGCACGGGGACCACTGTGTCTTAGGCAAGGAAATGGGCTGCCTTTAACTGAAGCCATTCTCCTTTATTATAGCCAAGAAGTGCCTCAGAGAGGTAGCCCCCTACCCAGCCTGGCTGTCCTAAGTTGAGTCCGCCAACACATATGATGATCTGAAATTCAGCAAAGTGTGGGAACAGAGCTGGCGCTAAGCCTCCGGCCTCCATCAGGGAAGAACTACCCAGATGCTGGAGATGCGGAGGGTTTTGCGGCCGGACAGGTGCTCGGTGAATAGCATGACATGGGAGCCCTCCTGGGATTTCCCGCTGCCGTGGGGCGGTGGGGGGAGGTGGCGCCTTCAGAGCTGAATTCACCGCAGGCTTCTAACTGAACACGTGACCTTGGGCAAGTCACTTAACTTTGAGCGCTAGGTTTTGTCATCTGTAAAACGGGTCTGTCGATAGTACCTCTCGGCTAGATCAAATGAGCTAAAGCGGTCAAGTGCACACAGCGAGAGTTTGAGCAATAGAACACTTAGAGTTACTGCGAATAATCTTGACGGATGATACGTATGTCACGGTGGCGATGTGGTGAGCACGCTGTTCTAGGCTGTTCACGTATATTTACTCCCTCCTGTGACTCTTGGAAGTGACTACTTTCAATATCCTCACTTTAGGGGCGCCTGGGTGGCGCAGTCGGTTAAGCGTCCGACTTCAGCCAGGTCACGATCTCGCGGTCCGTGAGTTCGAGCCCCGCGTCAGGCTCTGGGCTGATGGCTCGGAGCCTGGAGCCTGTTTCCGATTCTGTGTCTCCCTCTCTCTCTGCCCCTCCCCCGTTCATGCTCTGTCTCTCTCTGTCCCAAAAATAAATAAAAAATGTTGAAAAAAAAAATTAAAAAAAAAAAAAATATCCTCACTTTACAGATGAGTGGACTGAGGTATAGAAGTTCAGTATCTTGCCTGAGGCCACACAGCTCCGTAGCGGAGGCGGTGGGATTGGAACCCGGGTGGTCTCGCTCGGAGACCGCTCTTCTTGGCTTCGTCGTTCTGTGGAGCGAGTTCGGGGACAGGAGTTTGAATGAATGGCAGACGGGGAGCCCAAAACCCTCAGCGACAGCCCGCCGAGGGCGTAAGTCTCCGATCGTTCCCGAGAGTGCTTTGGCCTCTCTGAAACTTCACGAGCTCTGTTTTTGTGACAAAAATGAGGATGACGGTGGTAAACACCTGCCATTTATTGAGTACCTACTAGGTGCCAAACGCTCTGGAGAGCGCCTCACGTGTCTCATTTTACCCCCAGTTGAGCCCTGTGTGGTAAGTACAGTTGTCCCCATTTTGTAGATGAGAAGACTGAGGCTCAGAATCGCAGGCAGCCAGTAAGCGGCACAGACAGAAGTGGATGCCTTGTCTCGTGGATCCCGGAGTCTGGGAATCCGTCACCGCCCCCTGGGCTGTGCCCTCGGGGCACGGTCTCCAGGATGGGGGCTCTTCCTCGGATGCCCATCTGCTGCACCGCTGGGCGCATCAAATCCTAGTGCTTGGGGCGGTGATGTTGCATTTGCTCGTGGAAAATGGGCCTCGTCGTGTCGGGGCCTCCCTTTCCTCCTCTGCCAGGTCAGGATGCGGATGGGAAGGGGGGCTTTCGGGGACTGTTTCGTGGAAGGGGTTCCAGGAGGTTGTGTGGCCCAGAAGCGGCCCTGAGCTGATGTCAGGAGCCCCTGCCTCTGCACTACGAGCAAATTCTTCTCTCCAACAAGAGCACTTTGTGTTCTGGCCCTGCCCTCCCACCCAGGCTACTTTAAATGCGGATCCTGCTGCCAACAGCTACTTTTAGCAAGGGCAGACTATCATAAGGAGAGAAACACGGGAGAAAATAGCAAAATGGAGGCATTGTTCCTGAAGATTTGGAGCAGGCTCAGGGAACCGTGGGGTGGGGGAGGCCTGGAGACGTGCTCTGCCATCACAAATAAGTCCTACAAAAAAAAATTAATAATAATAATAAAGTCACTTAAAGTCTCTCCTTGAAGTTGGAAGGAAGGGAGGGCTGGCAAAACGAACTCTCGGAGGGGAGGATCCCGTAGGCCTGCGGACCCTCGTGGGAAGGAGCCGGGAGAGGTTTGGAGAAGGAAATCGCCTTTGGAGGCTGGGAGGAGCACAGTGAGGTTCGTGGAGTGATGGTTAGCGAAGGATAGCAAGAGAATGAGTTCGTGGGTTGAGAGTGTAATGGAGAAGAGACCCTTTTTTGAGGAAATTAGAATTCTCAGGAATGAACCACGACCATGGGATTGAAGGGCCCAGGGACAGTTCCAACTAGTTAGAGCTTCTGGTGTGGTAAGGAGGTTGCTTAGTGTGGTAGTGAGGGGACTGTCCCTAGAAGCATGCAAGCAGACCCTGGGTGATGTTACAGGGATGCCTGCTTTTTTGAGCCGGGACACAGGACGTGAGCCGAGGTTCACGAGCACTGGTTCAAGTGGCCAGGCCAAAGAGCACCGAGTGGTGAGGTTTTCATTCAGAAAGTGCAGTCGATGTTTATTTAAAGGGCTGTCCTTTGAGACTGCGCCTTTCCTATATTTGGGTGTTCCAGTGTCCTTTATAAAATTACCAGTTCGTGGAATGTGAAAGTCTGGAAATACCAGGATTAGATAATATGCAAGTCTTTCCCACTGCTAAGATTCTGTGATTCTAAGAAAATATGCTTCTGATTTGGATGAAATAGGATAGGGCAACGAGTGTAAAATCAAGCCTAAAGCTGACACATCCAGAAATGGCCGTGTCAGCATATTATGTAGAGATGTGGGGATCATTACCAGAAAGCACAGTTAAGGAGAACGGGGATGGAGGTGAGATTTTTCTCTTAAACATCAATTTTGTATTATTATGTGAATTTTAATTTTTTTTAACGTGTATTTATTTTTGAGACAGAGAGAGACAGAGCATGAACAGGGGAGCTTCAGAGAGAGGGAGACACAGAATCTGAAACAGGCTCCAGGCTCTGAGCTGTCAGCACAGAGCCTGACGCGGGGCTCGAATCCACGGACCGTGAGATCATGACCTGAGCCGAAGTCGGACGCTTAACCGACTGAGCCACCCAGGCGCCCCTGTGAATTTTAAAGCTACATGCATGTATTATACGATCTTAGATAAAAATAAAACACAAACAAAAGACAAATGAGTATTAGCTGCCATTCATTGGGTTCTGTGCTAAGAGCTTTTTTTATATTTTTGTGCTTAATGAATTCCATCTTAGGAGGAAACAGGCTCAGAGAGGGGGGGTTGACTTGCTTTGCTCCCCAGTGACAGTGACTGTCAGGTTTTTTTGACTCGAGAACCCAGGCCAGACTCATGCACACGATGCCCGCTTGTCCCTGGCCCCGGGTGACGCATCTGTGAGGTTTGGGGAGAGGGAGAGGATGGGGAGGTGGGTGATGCCTCAGAATGGACCAGAAGGTAACTGGAAGAGAGATGATGACCAAAAAGGAGGCTGTGCCTTGGTTTCCAGGTGGTCCATTAGGAGAAATTCTGCAGAGAAGGCACGGATCCACGTTAACAAGGAGCTAAGAAACAGTTGCACGTAACACTCTTGTCCTCTTCTCTTCTCACTTTGGCCGATGGGAGAAAAGCACCGTGAGAGAAAGGAAACTGTCTTAAAGAGTCTCTTCTGTGCCAGGCACCGTGCTCGGCACCTTATGTAAATCTCACGCCTTGTCGTCCTCCCCACGACCCTGAGAAATACTAGTAATCACTGTAGAGGTTACCCTGGGGTTTCTCAGCCTTGCACGGCTGATGTTGGGGGCCAGATAATTCTCTGTCGGGGGTGGGGACTGAGCGACGGAGGCTGAGCCTCTATCCACTAGATGCCAGGAGTATCCCCACCCTCCCCAAGTTGTGACAGCCAAAGACGTTTCCACACGCTGTCCAGTGTCTCCAGGGAGGCAAGACCAGTGGCCTCCCATGACTGGGCATGTCCTGTATATTGTCTTTGATCATCTTGCTGACCAGCCATCATGGTGTCCATTTTATAGATGAGAGAACTGAGGCCGAGAGCAGAGGAGAGAGAGGTTCGCCCGGGGTTGCATACTTGTTAGTCGCAGAGCTGAGAGTTGGGCCAAGTCTTTCCCATACTGACCTTAGAAAACCAGCTGATGAAAATCTGGGCCTGGACTTGACCCCAGGTTGACCGCAAGCTGGAATTAAAAATGCAAATTGGATCTTTTCTCTCTTTTTTTTAATTTTTTCAAAATGTTTACTCAGTTTTTGAGAGAGAGAGAGTGGAGGAGGGGCAGAGAGCGAAAGAGAGAGAGACACACACAGAATCCGAAGCAGGCTCCAGGTTCTGAGCCGTCGGCACAGAGCCCGACGCGGGGCTCAAACTCACGAACCGTGAGATCACGACCTGAGCCGAAGTCGGACGCTCAACCGACTGAGCCGCCCAGGCACCCCTTGGATCTTTAATGGCCGTGGACATCGTAGAGGAGGTAATGGTGTTTCGTTAAGCTTTTGAAAGTAGGCTGAACAGCACCAGATGCCGATGAGGGTGTGGAGCATCGAGAACTCTCGTTCGTTGCTGATGAGAAGGCAAAACGGTACAGCCGCTTGAAAGCCACTTTGGTGTTTCCATAAAACTAAACATACTCTCCCCATACAACCCAGCACGTGTGCTCCTTGATACTTACCCAGAGGCGCTGAAAACTTAGGTCCACACAAAACCCGCACCTGGATGTTTATAGCAGCCTCATTTATAATTGCCAACACTTCGAGCAACCAAGATGGCCTTGAGTAGGTGAATGGACAAGTGATGCCATGGCGTATTATTTAGCACGAAAGAGAAATGAGCTATCCCGCCGTGAAAAGACACGGAGGAACCTTGCCTGCGTGTCACCAAGGGAAAGAAGCCGATCACACCTGTGTGATTCCAGCTACGTGACCTTGTGGAAGAGGCAGGGCTGCGGAGACAAGAAAGAAGATCTCTGGTTGCCGGGGTTCAGGGAAGAGGGAGGGGTGAATGGGCAGAGCGCAGGGGATCTTCAGGGCAATGACACTACTCCGTGTGAGACCGTAGGGGTGGGTACGTGTCATTCTACGTTTATCCAGACCCACGGAGCGTGCACCGCCAAGAGTGAACCCTAAGGTAAACTGTCGATCTTTGGGTGATTACAGCGTGTCCGTGCAGGTTCGTTGATTATAAAAAGTGCGCCACTCTGGTGGAGGATGTTGATGACTGGGGAGGCTCTACCCGTGTAGGGGCAGGGGTATCGGGGAATCTCTGTACCTTCCTCTCAATTTTGCAGTGAACCTAAAACTTCTCTGCAAAAATTAAATAGGCTGGTGGCGTGGTGGCTGAAAGCATGGCCTCTGAGCCAAATGCCTTTATTCAGTCCACCTCCCCGCTTGGAAACCCCGGTGCGTTACTTAATGTCTCCGGGCCTCAGTTTTTTCCTCCGTAAAATGGGGGCTCATGGTAATAACTCTTCACAGGGATGTTGTGGGGCCTAAATGAGAGAGTGTGAGTAAAACAGTGCCTGGCAGGTGGATGGTTCCGCGTCAGTAACTGGGAGCTCTTATTCTTACTTGCAGGCTTTTAAATCTGTTTCACAGACTCAGATCTGGAACTCGGACCCCAGGGACGTGTTCCAGGGCACCGTTTCTGAAGTGGCTGACTCTGCTTCTTTGCAGTTGAGCCCTGGGGTTGCAATTTGGGTCGATTTTTCGCTGACCACCGAGCAATCATCTCCGGGCTGCAGGAATAGCCAGATTTGGCTCGAGTGTCCTAAGGAGGAACCATCCAAGCTGATCAAGCATTCGCCTTCCCCACCAATAGGAGTCTCCGGAGAATTATGGAAATATCTTTGCACATGGAAGAGATTAATTCGTGTGGCCACAAATAGCTCGAACACTGTGTCCTCAGCGCCGTGATCTCCTATCCCCTGAAATTTACTCAGGGTGCCAGCTCGGCAGCCAGAAAAGCCACAGGGCTGCCTTAACTACCCAGCACGCTTAGCTGGGGGAACCTCTCAGGGATTGTCGGGGCGGGGAGGAGATTAAGTGGTCTGATTGTTTTTAATCTCACCCCTCCGCACACACCATAGCCTACTTTTGCCCTCCCACACATCAGCCAAATGGAATTATCGCATGGCTCCCTGAATTCCCACCTCCAGGCCTTTGTCCGCCTAGTTCCCGGACTTGGTATACCCTCTTCTTATCCCCACGACCGCCTCCCAGTCTCCACGTGGGCTGATTATCATTTTCAAGGCTGGTGCCACCACTTTTGCCTCCCGCTGGCAGATCCCACATGGTTTTAGAGGGCGTGGGATCTGGAATAGAGTTTAAGCCTCCGCTCTGTGAAGGACAGGCAAGGGGCTTACTCTCTGTGAACCTCAGTTTCTGCCCCAGTAGAGTGGGAGGGCTGATTGGTACCTTTGCCGTAGGATCCTTTGGGATGGGACAGGGCGTGCGGGGGGCCTGGCACCTGTTAAGCATGTGGTGAGGGCTCTACCTGTCAGCTTGGGGTGGGTCCTGAAAGAGACCGCTTTAGCTAGCTGGGAGCATCAGGAGAGCATCCGAAGAGGCTAGAGGGGGTGGGGAGTGCCCAAGCAATCCCTAAGCAGCACAGCACAGCGCAGCAGCCTCCAGTTGGCTGGCCGCACCTCCAGGAATTTGGCTGGTAAGGAGGGAATGCGCCCGCATGGATTTAGGCAGCAACATTGGCATGATCGGGTTGGCGTCAGCTCCTGCATCCATAGGTCTGCAAGGCTCCTCCTTCCCAAAAGCTCCTTTAAAGTCACGGGATCGACTCCCACTGGTCCAGTTTGCGTCATGAGCTTGTCCTGCGGCCAGTCATGATGGCCAGGGACGGGACGAGGTTCTGATCGGCCAGGCTTGCGCCATGTGCCCGCCCTTTCATAAATGACACTGTGGGACCTGGGAGCGGTCGGCTCCATCCGAATGATGTGGACGGAGAGCGAGGTCGGAGCGATTCTCCGAGGGAAAGTCAGGATGCCGTTAGAGAAGAAAAGATGGACGCTGGGCAGTTACAGACAAGTGTCCACTGGACCCTCAAAGAAGATG
The DNA here is from genome assembly GCF_024362965.1 of Panthera pardus. NCBI lineage: Eukaryota > Metazoa > Chordata > Mammalia > Carnivora > Felidae > Panthera > Panthera pardus. The sequence goes on along the minus strand of NW_026526821.1, from coordinate 14,254,642 downwards.
GTTCGTTTGAACCTGATTGTGTAGACTGAATAAGAGAGTTCATCAGGTAGGGTGGAGGGACTCGTGTGAGGGGAAGGGAATCTCGGGCAGAGGGAACAGCAGGAGCAAAGGCCCAGAGGAAAGGACTGTGGTTCAATTTGTGTATAAAACTCATTCATTCATCCGACACATGGTTACTGAGCACCTGCTACGTGAATAAACAAAAGTCCCTGGTTACGTTCTAATGATCCCAAGGGCAGTGATAGGAGACCAGACCAGAAATGCTGAGTGTGAGGCCAGGGAGGCCAGGGGGGAGGCTGTTGGCAGGAGAGGATAAGACTTAGCTGGGGGGTGGAACACATTTCCCCCGCATCACATCTCTGCTCACAGCCAAATCTGTACTAAGTAGAGCGAGTGCTTGAGGCAGATTTTCAAGCTCTTGTTTGATGGGCCTTCAGGACACCCTGGCTCCCCCAGAACCTGAACCCTCAGTGCTCAGTGTACTCCTGGCTGTGTGATGTGCTTTACCTCTCTGGGCCTCGGTCTCCTCTGTTTTTTTATTTTTTATTTAAAAAATTTTTTTTATTTTCTTTAATTTTGAGAGGTAGAGACAGCATGTGTGGGGAGGGGCAGAGAGAGAGAGACACACACACAGAATCGGAAGCAGGCTCCAGCCTCTGAGCCATCAGCACAGAACCCGATGCGGGCCCGAACTCACGAACTGCGAGATCGTGACCTGAGCCGGAGTCGGACGCTCAACCGACTGAGCCACCCAGGCACCCCCTCAGTCTCCTCTATTAAATAGCTTCGCGATAGCACCTACCTCATGGGACCATGCTAGCAAAGTGCTTGGCACAAGGCTTGGCACATTGGAAATGCCCCATAAATGGCAATGTTATTAATTCTTATTATTACCACAGTTGTCTTCAAGCAGATCACCTCCTGATAATCACCGTCCTTTCTTGGAAAACGGGGACCACGATATCATGTACCTAGTAGAGAGGTAAACCACTTAGCGGCCCTGTGACCTTGGGGAAACGATGTCCCCTCTTTGTACCTCAGATTCCTCATCTGAAAAAATAGAGCCGATGTTAGTACCTGCTTACAGGGCTGCTATATGAATTAAGCACGTTACGCTCAGTGCTTAAAAGAGTTCCTGGCACTTAGTACAGTCTCAGTATCTGTTAGATAAGTAAATGTAGGAGTAGCGGTATATTTTTACTGAGTAGGAGTTGGAAGTGATAACTAAATAAGGTTATGACATGATAAAGGCTTATTTAAGTGGTGGCTGTTGTTGGTATCGTCATTTTCCCATCAGATACTTTGAGGGGAAATGACAGCATTTACTTTGGGGGACAAAAGGAACACCATTTCCTCCCACAAAGGCGGATGCCTTTCTCCCAGAACACATGGATATTAAATATTGCTCCTTGGGTGGGGCGGAAAGACATCAATTGGAGAAAACTGCTCCAAACTCTGTTCAAGCAGGACAGGAGAATGAGACTGATCCCTCCCACTGACCCACTTCTCCCAGGATAACCACAGGGGCGTCCCCGGTCGGTGGCTCTCCAAATGTCGGTCTAGCTGCCTCTCGGTTTCCTATCGTGCCTGGAGTAATTTGTGGCTCCATTTACAAGAGTAAAGCTCTTGTGATCAGCCCCAATCGGGTCCCGGAAGCAGTGATGCCTGGAAAGTGGTGTGTAAAGGTCAGTTGAGGGCAAAGTCCAAAGTGATTTTAAGTGGCCCAGCTTAGCGTCGGGCTGAATGGGGAGCCCTTTTAATTTATGACAGTCTTGCCCTGTGAAGAAAAAGACAACCCTGCTTTGGAGCAGTTTGATTGCAAAGTAATAAATCCCTTTGTGTATATAAAAGGTACAGACATACCTAGCTCATGTTTTCAAGGGGCAGAAACCTCTGATGGTTGGGGTACCAGGGTGAACTCAGGTACAGGAACCCACAGGAAGAACTTCACGGAGAATAAGGATTTTATATCCGTTCCACATTTTTAATTTACCACGATTTGATCCGAGACTGCCTGACGGCCCAACTCCCAACGCTGTGTGACTTTGAGCAAGTTACTTTATCTCTCTGTGCCCCAGCCATACAACAGAAAGCATAGTACTAGAGTCTAGGATTGTTTTAAGAATTAAATGAATTGTTACATGGAAGGCAGTCAGAACGGTGCCGGGAACAGTGGACACACTTGGTAAGGGTGAGTTAACTTTTACCTTATACAGACTTTTGTTTGGGGGTTGGTGGTAATTTTCTGCCTGGCATACAGGAAAGTCAGTGTAGAGAACGGCCTTGTGGTTTGCAACAGAAACCTATAATTGCCTGTTTCTCCTTGGTGTTTTAGCCTGGTAGTCCAATGCACGGATTTCATCAGGACTTGATTTTTTTTTTTTCTTTTTTAACCCAACCTTTCAGGACACGCTTCCAACAAGGCATTTTGGAATTCTTGAATTCCAGAGATTTTTCTGGCCACATCAGCTAACAGAGGAACTCTTCAAAACTGAGAAAAGCCTGCAAACCACTGGTTAGAAAATCGACACATTCATTCATTCATTCATTCATTCTGCACATATTTCTTGTGGGCTTACTGTTTGCCAGATCCCTGTGCCAGGCTTCGCTACAAAGGGAGCCTGACGCAGTGAAGCTGGCTCTTTGGGGGAACCAGGCCCCGATTCAGGAGCTGTACGTACATCGATCCGTTTAATCATCATCACAATCCTGTGAGATAGATACAGATTTCATCCCATTTTACAGATGAAGAAATGGAGGCACAGAGAGGTTAAAGTAACGCCTGAGGGCACACAGCTGCTAAACAGAGTCCAGATTCAGACGCGGGCAGACTGGCTCCAGTGCCTGAACTCCTCTCTTTTTCTCTGCAGCTTTTGAATTTGGAAACATGTCCCACCTCCCATAAATTCGCCATATGGTACAATAGACACCATGCACCTGTCACATAGATTCACCAGCTATTAAGTTTGCCACATTAGCTTTAGCTCTCTTTCTCTGTGAGTTTTGGTTGAGCTCTTTGCTTGTGGATATCCTGACTCTTCACCCCTGAATATTTCAGTGTAGATAGTAATTATCTATTGCTACATAACTGACTATCCCCAACTTTAATGGCTTAACGAAGCAAGTGTTTTCTTCGATCGTGGTGCTGTGGGTCGGGAATCTGGATGTAGCCTAGCTGGGTCCTCTGCTTCAGGCTGTGTCACTGGGCTGGACTCAAGGTGTCGGCTGGGACTGTTTTCATGTTAGACATCATTGTACTCACTCGTGGGCCTGTGGGTGGGAGGCCTTGGCGTCTTTCTTCGGGGACCTCTTCATAGGGCTGCTCATGATACCCGGGTGGCTTCCCCCAAAGCAAGTGAGAGAGAAAGAGAGAGAGAGAGACAGAGAGGGAAAGAGAGCGGGGACGAGGTACCGAAAAGGCAAGGTGGAAGCCACAGTCTTTTCTAACCTAAACTCAGAAGCGGTATTTCACTTTGGCCGTATTCTCCTGGTTGCACGGACCAACCTTGTACCGCGTGGGAGAAGCCCTCCGTGGGGTTGAAGACCAGGAAACAGAGATTGGCGGGACCTCTTGGATGCGGGTTTAGCACAGTGGGTCTGTCCTACACAACCCCAGTACTCTGGTCACACGCAGGACCTTTGTTACTAACACTGTACGACTAGCTAAGTTACTCCACGGTCATAGCTCTCTGGTTTCTCCACACTGTCCTTCCGATCAGATCTTTTATTCAGTCCAGGACCCTGCTCTGCACTCACTAGCCCTGTCTCTTTAGTTTCCTTGGATCTGGGGCCGCTCCTCAGTCATTTATTTGCATGTTTTTGCTTTGTCTTTCTTTTGTTTTTCCTAAAATTTTTTTTTAACGTTTATTTATTTTTGAGACAGAGACAGAGCATGAACGGGGGAGGGGCAGAGAGAGAGGGAGACACAGAATCAGAAGCAGGCTCCAGGCTCTGAGCCGTCAGCCCAGAGCCCAACGCAGGGCTCGAACTCACGGACCGTGAGATCGTGACCTGAGCTGAAGTCGGACGCTTAACCGACTGAGCCACCCAGGCGCCCCTGCTTTGTCTTTCAAACCACTGACATTTTTTTAAACCCAGGCCAGTTATTTTGCAGAACGTTCTCAGTTTGGACCTATTGGATGTTTCCTCGTGATTATTCAGGTTAAGCATCTTTTGTCGGGAATACTGCATGGGTGGCATTGTAGAAACTTCCCCTTGCAATCACTGCCCTGTACCACCCAGTGAGGAAGACGGTCCTAGAAGGAATAACTGTTCAGTGTGGTAGGGGATGCAGATAGCTAGGGGACAAGCAGGATACCACTGGGGCCCGTAGGGACATCCGACCTTAGAGGCCACGGGGCATCTAACCAAGTTTGGTTGGGGACAGGGCTTGGGAAGCCTTCCAAGGGCAGGTAACAGCACCAATGAATGGATGAGTGGGCGTGACCCAGAAAAAAAGACAGGGGAAGTGTTCCCAGCGGGGGGGAGGGGGGTGGGGGAGGAGGGACAGTGTGTGTGACAGCCTAGAGATGAGCCCAGCCAACTGGCAGAACTGAAGGAAGTTCTGAGAATATAGAGGGCAGTGGCACAGAGATGTCACTGGGGGGTGTGGCTGGGAAGGGGCAGCACCAGCTCACGTAGGGCCTGGTAAGTCATGTGGATCACTTACAGTCTTAGCTGCAGTGAACAGAATCCAATTCGGCCACTTTGAGCAGAAGTGGGGGAAGGGCCAAGGAAAAGGCATGGCGGCCACATCATACTCGGACCACACCTGGGGGCTGCTCCAGGGGACAGTGACTGCCACCGCAGGTCCCAGACTCTGCAGACCCCTTCCTGCCCCTGGCAGGGATGTGGCTGCGGGAATATCTGCCCTTGCTGCTTCTGGAAGCTATCTGCCTTTGCCACCCCTGGGACGGATTCTGCGTGGCACATCACTTCTGTTGAGTCATGGGCTTTCCATCTAAGATTCAGGAGGAGGAATCTGATCGGTGGATGCCTGTTCCCATGTCTGCACCTTACTGGCAAGGGAGGCTGAGAAAGCAGATTTCTGGCACCTGCCTTCGGGAGCTGGGGCCTGTAATGCCAGAATTCCCCCAAATGGGAGGGGTGCCCAAAGGTAGTGCCAGGCACCAAGAGGGATGGTTGTCCGCTTCCTATAGTGAAGAGTCTGAACATCATCTGTGAGCCCCAGGGCACTTTGGAAGGACTCAGAGCAGAGTGTGCAGTGGTCAGACTTTTGGAGGAGACAGAAGAGAGACAGAGGGACAGCTGTAGGCTGTGGGTCATCCCAGCAATATTTGGAGTGTGTCCTAAACTAGGTATTGGCCTTGGGATGGAGAGGAGGGATGGACGGAAAAGAAGTCTCAAAGATGGAGTCCCCCCCCCCCCATTGTAGAAGTGAGAGGGAGCTAGGGAAGGGCAAATGATCCGATTTAGGGAACCAAAGCGCGCTAGGAGGTCAGAGTGTCTTTAAGAAGTGGGGTTATGGAGGTGGGGGCTGTGGTCTGGAATTTCATACATCCCCTTTTGGTGTTTCAGGCAGCACCAGGATGGGAACTGCTCCTTCCTGGACAAGTTCAATGGCGTGGTTCAGATTCTGCCTCTCTGAGGAGGGGTGATCTCACAGGGGTTAAGACCCTGCAGCCCGGTGCCTGGGCTGAAATTCCAGTGCTCCTCAGCTGGGCGGGTCGTTTGAAGCATCTATTTCCCCATCGTTAAGAAGGGCACTGCCAGTACCTACCTCCTAGGGTTGTTGGGAAGAGAAACCAGTTCACTGGGTCCTTGTAGACCTACCGTTCCAGGCCAGGCCCCGAAAGACTGCTGGGGTTTGGGGTCTGCTGACACTCCTTCCTTTGGTAACTTGCCTCGATTTCCCTTCGAGGAGGCCCTCACCCGCTGTCAGGCTGGCTGCATGCTTTTGCCTCTGTTCTGATTCTGTATCGTGTTGTTGTTTCATTGTTTGGAAATCCAAAATAACACGGGCTTTGTACGACAGTACGGTGTTGTTGTATTTCGTTACTTTATCCGTTACCCCAGCGTTCCGTGATGAGCTTACACATCTGTCACCCCCCCCTCCCTGCCCCCGCTTCTGGATTGTGAGTTGCCGGTCGAGGTCCACTCCACGTTCTTGATGTGAAAGCACTTTGATTGTCCTTTTGACAATCCTTTGATTGTCCTTTGATTTTCCGTTCACCCGGTTCAGGAGGGGCTGGCTCCCCTCCCCCCCCCCCCCCCCCCCCCACCAGGGGCAGACATGGGACTCAAATTTGGCCAGGGAGTGCTCAGCATCACCTTGGTGACAGTGATTGGTCCAGGGATGGCACGTGACCCAGGCTGGGCCAATCAGAATGATACCTGGATTTTAGATGGTTCTAGTAGGACAAAAATACAGTAGTCCCCTCTCCACTCCCCGCCCCCCCCCAATCCGTAGTTTCACTTTCCTGGGTTTCAGCTACCCGCCATTGGGAAAGCAGATGATTCTCTCTCTGAATAGCCACAGAAGGTCAATAGTAGCCTAAGGTTATGTCGCAACACCTAAAGCCATCCACCTCACTTTATCTCATCAGATAGGCATTTTATCAAAACACATTGTTACAAGAAGAAGGGTGAGTACAGAACAATGAGATAGTTTGAGAGAGAGGCCACGTTCACATAACGTTATTATTACAGTATATTGTCAAAATGGTTTTATTTTATTATTAGTTGTTGTTAATCTCTTACTGTGTCTAATTTAGAAGTTAAAGTTTATCATAAGTATGTATGTTTAGGAAAAAAAAAACATAGTATATATAGGGTTCAGTACTATCCACAGTTTCAGGCGCCTTCCAGGGGTCTTGGAATGGATTCCACCCCACCCCTGTGGATAAGGGGGAGTTGTTGGACTATCTTACCACTGGGGTTGAAAAGCTGGCAGGGTGGCAGGCCGAATGCACCAAAGACTATCTATCTGCCAACAGGTTGGGGGAGAGAATGCCTGAGAATGAGGCCAGCATGGAAGAAAGCAAAAATGAGAGAGAGAGAGGTAACGACTTTATTATGTTTTAAATTCCTTGATCAAGCTGTGTCTGAAGCTCGCTACTCCTAAGGTCCAGTGGATGCAAGTCAATAAGTTTCCCTTTTTGCTTAAACCAATTTGAGCTAAATTTCCTGTCATTTGCAACGGAAAGGGTTCTGACTAATACATGAATCTTTCAGAGAAAGAGAATGATTTACCGTAAAGCCTTCCCACAGAAACTAATTTGTTTGCAGCAGAAGTTTGCTATGAGAAAGCAGGGCTGATATTCTTAGAAATCAGAGTACTTTGCTTTCTGCCCTGTATTTGTAAAAAATAGAGCAAGGGAGACTCTAGCTTTCGTACCTTCCGTAATGACTTTGCCTGTCCCAAGGAAGTTCAAGCCACTTTATTATTGCTGGTAAGTCTCCTAACCTCTCTAGCTCTGTTTCCTCATCGGTAACATGGATATATTATTAAGACACAAAGTTTGAGGGGAGGGTAAAACAAGATAATGTATGATAAGCATAAGGGACAGTACCAGTGTGTATAGTAAGTGTTCAATAAAACTTAGCCGTTCATAATTGTTATTCGATGAAAAACCTACAATGTGCCCAATGTTGTGCCAGGATCTGGGAGAAGATAACACGAGAAGAATGATATGCCTGCCCCAGTATCTCAGAAATCTTCATGAGGGAGAAAAGACTTGGTCTGGCCTTTCAAGGATGCACCCAAATTTAAAAACATAAATAAATAGATACGGGACTTCCTAGACAGAAGGGGCAGAGACGCCCGTCAACAATGTCATAATATAATGTAATAGGTGACATTTATTGAACACCGACTGTGTACCAGGAGTGGTCATAAGTGCTTTCCACCTGTCACCTTGTATGATAATCCTAACGGCCCTGGAGGTTGGGCATCGTGATTAACTGTTTCACAGGTGAGGACGCAGAAACACAGAGAGGTTAAGTCATATGCCCCGGATGTCTTTGGTCCTAAGTGGCGACCCAGGGTTGAATCCCCGCTGGGGTGTCTGGATCCAGAGCTCACGTGCCTAACCGTTCCGCCAACACTACTCTTGCTGGTTAAAAAATAAGTGAAAATAAGAGAGAACATCGGTTACTGAGGTCACACAGCTTACAGGCACCGGGACAAAACTCGAAAGGTGCTAAGGATATAGATGAAAAGACCCAAAGATCTGGCCCTCAGGGGGTTAAACGCTTTGTTCTGTGGTCTGATGGCGGTAGGGGCTAAGCAAAAAGGACTCTGGGAGGGGAAGGCGGCAGGCAGCTGGTGGCCTGGGGGGCGGTGGCCAGCTGTCTCCCACTGACCAGGCCTCTCCCGGGCGGGCGAGGCCCCAACAGCTGTTGGGGGAGGGGGACGGCGCCTGCGGCCTGCAGAGCGAGCCAGTGACCCCAAGGTGAACGACGTGCCCGCCGGCTCCTCTGCCTCCTGACTCGCCATCTGTCTCACCACCTGGAAGTGCCATTTCTGGTCGCTCCCTTTCGTGTAAACGGGGAAACAGCCTCAGAAGAAACCAGAGGAGCTGTGTTCGGCGCCCCGATCTTTCCAAAGCCTGGAGCCTGCTGGCCACCAAGGTGTATTTGGCGGAGAAGGCCGGTGGGGGCCCCAGCCAGGGGACCAGCATGCCGGATGGTGCGGTGGGACAAGCTGGGCTTCGCGGGACCAGGTCCGGATCCGGGCTTTGCCACGAAGGGCCGCCTACCTTCGGGCAGGCCACCCCAGCATCACGTATGTCTTCTGTAAAGTGGGGTGGGCACAGACTCCAAGGAGGGGCTGGAAGGACTTAATGAGATGACAGAGGTTGTGCACAAGGCCAGGTGCCAAACTCATAGGTCCACATCCCGGCCCTGCCCCTCCCCCTTCTTAGCTGTGTGGCCCGGGCAAGCTCTTTAATCTTTCTGGAGCTCAGGTTCTAAATCCCTAAAGTAGGGTGATAATATCTATCTCCCCGGGCTATGGCGAGAAAAATGAATGCATAAAGCGTCTAGAACACTTCGGTACACACTTACTTACTAAGAGGCGGTTTAGCGTGGTCGTTAAGAGGAAGGCTCTGCCACCTGCCAGCTGTGTGGCCTAGAGCAAGTTGCTTCCCCTCTCTGTGCCTTGGTTTCCTCACTTGTAACATGGGGATGCTCATAGCCCCCGCCTCAAAGGCTTGTCATTGGTAAGGATTAGATGCAATGTTATAAAAGCCCTCGGAGCTTAGCGGTGAGGGCATGGTGGGCATCGCCTCTTAACATCTTGAAGGTGTGTGTCGATCTTAAAGTGATTGTGACTGGAGTGATTATTAACATTCCTTCTAGAACATTCCTCCCCAAGGAGCGCGCAGTGGATAGCCTTGAGGAAAGGCACCCTTTTATAACAGAAAGACCCTCTTAGAGAAAAGATGGGAATGGGGCACAGGGCTCACTAACATTTGGGGGCATTTTTTGCGTAGTGGGGAGAACCTGAGGGTTGAGTTCATCCAGCTCCAAACGGGGATATCTCAAAGGCCTCCAGCAACCAGCTGCACATCCTTGGAGGCGTACTTACACAGCCAGGCATGGGGAATGACATACCTGGGGCTCCGGGGCGAGACTTTCTGGGTTCATGTCCCCTCTCTGACCCTAGCTGTGTGACTTTGGGCAAAAACAAGCTGTTTAACCTCTCCGTGCTGAGTTCCCCCATGCCCGACAGACCTGCTTCACAGGAAGGATCCTGTGAGTTAGTCCATAGAGAACAATGGTTTCGGATCAGGGGTGACTCCTCCCTGCAGGGGACATTTATCAGAGTCTCCAGATGCTTTTGTTTGTCACAGCGGGGGTGGGGGGAGGAGGCTTCAGGCTTCTGGTGGGTAAAGGCCAGGGATGCTGCAGAATATCCTGCAATGCCCAGGATGACCCCACAACAGAGAATCATCTGGCCCCAAATGTCAGCAGAGCCAACAGAAATCCTGACCTAGTATATGGGCCCTAGCAAAGCCTGGGTAAATAGTTGGTGCTCGTGTTTGTTGAATGACTGAATGAGCTTGGTCTCTCTAAGTCTTGGGTTCCCTCTCTGTCTCTCTCTCGGTATATATGTGTATATAAAGCATGTGTGTTTATATATATGTACATGTATATCTACATATACACACACACTATGCACACACACACACACACACACACATCCCTATACATATATATCACAGATTTGCCACGAGATTCAAGGAGACAAATGCACTGAAGTGCCCGGCTGGAGGCCTGGCCCTCTCCGGGCCTGGTAACTGTCATCAACTGTGGAGGGAATGTTGTAACCAGGAGGCACAGAGAGTCCAGATCTGAGATTTGGGCAGGATGGCTCCCCCAGGAGGCCGCCTTGCCTGAGCTCAGCATGAATTTCTTCTAGTTCAAGCTGCTTTCTCCCTGAAGGATTTCAAGGGTAACACGTACCCAAACAGACAAAGCACGGTGCGCAGAAGGAAGCTAGAGTCACTCTGGTCGCTCGTGTTCTCCCTCCTCACTAATTTCTGAAGCTCTAAGAATTTTAAGGGAAACTTAATCCACATGTTGTTTCCTCCTGTGCATGTAATTCATCAAAATGCCTTTTCTGTAACAGAACCTCTCCGTGGCTTGAAGCCCTCCCCACGCTTTTGTTTTTATCTTTTTCTTTTCTCTCTGTCTCTTCTGCAGCCCCGGTCCTTCTCTTCTTGCTCATTAAAACGATGCCTTTTCTCTCAAGTACAGGAAGTTGACTTGTGCCAAAAACAAACAGGGTGGATGCTGAGAGCTTCCCGGGGTTAGCTTGGAGCCTCCGAACGCTGGGCCCTGAGCAGATTTCCGACCAGACGCCTCCTCCCTGTTCTGTCTTCTCCGGCTGGCCCCAGGGAGCCTCAGGAAGGCTGCGACAGGGAGGCGAGGGTGTGTGGCCAGAGATGCTTACTCCCGCCCCGAGGACGACGGGGGTCAGGGCTGGGGACGAGATGCCCAAAGGTCCCTTCCAGCGGCGGGCGTCTCTGATTCTGTGCTGGGTTTATAGGGGCTGTACTAGCTTCCAGCCCTTTGCAGCCTGGGTCTCCCCATCTGGGCTGTGGGGGAGTGAGGGGCCGTTCAGAGTGCAGGGGTGAGGAGCCTGTGAGCGGAGGGGCAGAGTGTGTGTTGGGCACCTAGCACGCACAGCAAGGGCTCAGGGCCTGCCAGCCACGGGCACCTATGCTTTTTCAAGGCCTTTTCTGAACCTCGCATCTTTATCTCCAAGACGGGGAGAAAAATGGCATCTACTCTCTAGCGTCGTTGGGAGGGTCCAACCAGCTCTTTGCTAAAGAATCCCGGTGGGACCTGGCATGGATACAGTGCCCAGAAACGTCGTTGTGTGTCTGCCTTGTCCTAGTCCGTTTGGGCTGCGGTAACAAATCGCCACAGTCTGGGTGGTCTGAACAACAGAAATCTATTTCTCACAGTTCTGAAGGCTGGAAAGGCCAAGATCAAGGCGCAGGCAGACTTGGTGTCTGGTGAGAGCCAGCTGGTTGTCCCCATGTCCTCACATAGCAGGAGGGCGAATGAGCTCTCTGGGGTCTCTTGTAACAGCACCTGTCCCGTTCTAGAAAGTGCCGCCCTCCTGAGCGCATCACCTCCCCAAGGCCCCGCCCCCAGATGCCCCCCACCCCGCCCCCGTACTGGGGAGCATGCTTTCCACATACGGATTTTGGCAAGACCCCAATCCCTGCCTACTGTGTAGTGAGAGGAGGTATCAGCTACGGAAGGAGGGGAGCATGAAAGCTCGAGATGCTGTGTTTACCGGCTCCTGGCAGTTCTTTATAAAGAACACGCCCCCTGCAGTTAGCAGTGGGAAGTTCCTCCCTTTCTCTGGGTGACTTAGCCTCTCTGAGCCCCTGTTTACTCATCTGTAAAATGGGGATAATTATAGTACTTGCACCCGTGGGGTACTGTGGGCTAAATCGATCTCCTATGTCAAGTCCCTAGAACGGTGCCTGGCATTTCCTAAGTTCTGCTGGAGAGTTGACCACCTTGAGCCAGGGTGACTGGACCCCCATCAGCTATCTGATGGGTTTTTTAAAAGCTCAAGCTCCCTGTGGTTTTTGGGGTTTTTTTTTTAATGTTTTTTTATTTTGAGAAAGAGAGAAAGAGAGCATGAGCAGGGGAGAGGCAGAGAGAGAGGGAGACACAGAATCCGAAGCGGGCTCCAGGCTCCGAGCTGGCGGCACAGAGCCCGACGCGGGGCTTGAACCCACGAGCCACGAGATCATGATCTGAGCCGAAGTTGGGTGCTCAACCGGCTGAGCCACCGAGGCGCCCCTCAATCTCCTGGTTTTTAAGCAGCTTCCAGACACCTCAGAGAGTTCAGCAGCCTCTCCTACGCCTCGGTGCTTCCATTCTGCAGAAGGAGAATGATTCTGCCCGCCGTCTACCGCGTTCCCACAGATGCGCCGCGTGGCGTTTTCCAAGGCCTGGGAGCCCTGCCGAAGTGCAAGCTGTCACAAGTGCTATTTTACCATAACCCACATTCTCCAGGGCTCTTGGGGGACGTGGGAAGCTTGGATTTGTGTGGACTTTTCATGACTCGTCTCCGGTCATCGTTAGGGCATTTGATGATTTTGGACGGGGCTTGCCTTTCACCTCTGTGGCCTGCTGGGCCCTTCTGGGTGTGTTGCATGAAGGGAATGCATCATTTCTCCTATTTGCCTAGTCAGCTTTTGTAGCAGGCTCATGCTACGACAGTTGTGTTTTGGTTAGGCTTTTCCAGCCTTCTGCAGGCTTCACGGCGGAGGGCGGAGGCGCTGAGACAATCCGTGCAAGCCGTCGGCTGCCAACCGTGCGCCCGGCGAGGTCTCACCTCGAGGAGACGCGGAGCTGACCTGCTCTGGCTTGCAGCTTGGCACTTGGGGTCTCGTGTGCCTGGGATGAGGGCTGGCTCAGGGGCACCCAGAACCCTGAGCTTTGAGGGTCTCGGGAGTAAGCGTGGACCTTGGGATCTGTGTCCCGTTTCCCCAGTGCAAGTTCGTCTCCTAACCCCGAGATTGTTTGTCTCTAGAGCCTGCTTGTATTTGAACTTCTTCCTCCTTTGGACCTCGCCCATCGGGTCCCAGTAGGACCGTCAAACCCTCTGCCAAGACGGGCCATCAGTGGTGGGGGCTGTTCTCTCCTCACTTCTCAGCTCAAAACCCTGGGAGGTCTTGCCTGTGGAGACGGGGTGCGTGGCTTTGTGTTTTATTACTATTTATTGTTCTTGTTATTTTAACATTTATGGAGCACGTCTTAGCTGTGAACTCATTTCTTGAGCGTCACTGCGGTCGAAATCTCCCCAGGGTGCAGGGCCAGGGGTTACTTTGATTCGTTCTTGGCTTTTGCCCTATTTACTTTATTAAAAATATCATTCTGCTTGGGTCTCCCTTTGTTCTAAGGACTTTCCTGGATATGGCCCTGGGTCCACCCTGAGCCCCCATGAGCAAACATTTTCTGTAGAGAGCCAGCTAGTAAATATCGTAGGCTTTGCAGTTTAATGGTCTCTGTCCCAACTGCTCTACCACCATTGCATTAAAGCAGCCACAGAAATCAGTACATGAATAAAACTTTATTTATGAAAACAGATGGCAGCTGGAACTTGGCCCGTGGCCATAGTTCCCTGGCCGTAGTGTAGATGATTTAGAAAAACAAGTAGGAACTTATCTTGAATTCTTCCCTGGATGTAAAATATAAGTCATTCCTACATTTCGGCCTGATTCTGACCTCATCGTTTGAGCCCCTAGAGCAGGGGCCCACAAACTGTGGCCCCCAGGTCAGATCTGATCACCTGCCTATTTTTGTCAATAAAGTTTTGTTAGAACGTAGCCAGGCCCACTCACTTCTGTATAGTCTGTGGCTGTTTTCCCCCTACATTGGCAGAGTTGAGTAGTTGGGACAGAGACCTCTTGGCCCGCAAAGCCTAAAATATTTGCTGTCTGGCCCTTCGCAGAAAATTTTTGCTGACCCTTGCCCTAGGGAGTTGGGGAATGGCTGGAAAACACCCTTTTTTCCACATCCGTGAAGAGTGTTCAGTTAGCCCTTCCAAACTCATCTCCTTAGGCCTTTGCTCCCAGGTTCTCGTGTCTCATCCTCCAAAGACCTTTTTTTTTTTTTTAAGTGGGCTTCACGTCCAGCGTAGAGCCCAACACAGGGCTTGAGATGAAGACCTGAGCTGAGATCAAGAGTCGGAGGCTTAACCGACTGGGCCATCCAGGTGCCTCAACTCAGCCACGCGTGTTAGATGTTCTTTCCTGGACCCTAAGCTTTTCCCACTTCTTTTGAACGCTTTTTGACCACGATCCTCAGAAACATGTCCATGGCAACCTTGTGATAACATAAAAAAGGAAAATCGTGCGTGCGCACGGGAGACACATCCCACTGCCGGCACCACACAAAACCCACGTGTAAGTAAAAGTTTCAGGAGAGACGATAGTTACTACAGGCAATACGCTCTCGTGTTTTCCGTTCACACCCGTCAGGATAGGCCGGACTCTGCTGTGGTAACAAATAACCCCAGATCTGAGCGGCTTTAAATCAACAGACGTTAATTTATTGCTCCTGAGTCTTCTGGGGACTCTGAAGCCACAGGATATCACACACGGGGGCTCCAGGAATCTGTCCAGAAGGATCACTTGTCATTTCCTTTAGCGCGTCTCGGGCCACAGCAACTCACGTGACCGTAACTTTGAACGGAACGAAAAAGTGGAGCCCTACTGTGGACCCAGAAGATGAACCTGAGATATTTGATGAATAGCACTCATAACTACCATATGATTTCTCCCAAAGAGAAGGTTTTAAGCTGATTTTGGCACTTGAGACTCTGTTGTGCAGAGTGAAGGGCTTTGACTAGAAGTGTGCTTCATAAGGTGATCCCGAAAACATGCATGACCCTGCTTCTTTATGGGAAATCTGAAGTTAACGGGTTACACTGAAGAGTAGGGAGGGTTTAACACTTTAGAAACTGTCCTGCTACGGGGGCGGCTGGGTGGCTCAGTCGGTTAAGCGTCCAGCTTTGGCTCAGGTCATGATCTCGCGGTTCACAAGTTCGAGTCCCACATCAGGCTCTGTGCTGACCGCTCAGAGCCTGGAGCCTGCTTCGGATTCTGCGTCTCCCTCTCTCTCTCTCTCCTCTCACACCCCCCCTCAAAAATAAATAAACATTTGTAAAAATTAAAGGAACTGCCCTAAGTGTGGGCATAAGCCAGGGCAAACATCACAGTTTGGATGTTCAGTAACATGTGACAGAAAACCCAATTCAAACTGGGTTAGCAAGTAAAGGGATCTTATGGGCTCAAGGAACTGAGAGTCCAGGGCTAGGGCTGAGTTCAGGTATAGCTGGATCAGGGCTCAGGTGACGCAGTCAGGATTCCGATTGCTTTCTGGCTCTCATCTTGGTTTTGTTCCCCTCCGCTTTTTTGGCTTGATCTTCAGGCGGTGCATGGAGTTAGGTGGTGGGGGTGGCTCCATCCCCACACCCTCTCAGGCACATAGTAGGTTGTCAGCAAATATTTACTGAATGAGTGGATTGCCTGTGATTGGCTTAAACAGTCGATGCTTTCAAGTATTAAGTTGCTGCCCATTTTAAGACTTGCGTTCACTCGTCTGCGCACCGTGTCGAAGGTCAGAGTGAAGCAGATGGCTTTGGTTGCAACCTCTTACTCGCCATGTGGCTTCGGGCAGGGGTCTCCGCTTCTGTTTGCCTCGGTTCTGCATCCGCCCCGTGGAAGCTGAGAATAGCAGCCGCCTCATGGAGTCGCCGGGATGTTCAAACGAGATCGTAGTAATATTTGCCATTTTCCGACGGCTCACCGAGAGCCAGGCGCGGCGCTTAAGAGATTTACATGGAGTGACTTACTGAATCCTCGTGACCACCCTTGACGTACGTGAGAGCATGACAGACACCCGAGGAGAGCGTGACAGAGAGGCTGAGTGGCTTGCGTGAGGCGAGTGCTGGAGTCGGGGTGGGCAGCCAGCAGTCTGATTCCAGACTTGGGACTGCGCGCTTTTCTCCCCTACCGGTGCGGAGTGCTGAGCACAGTGCCTGGACTGTGCGAGCACTCGGTGATGGAAACAGCCGTCAAGACACGAGGGTGGGACAAGGAGTTGTTTGCAAGGAGAAGTGAAGCCCAGTTCCCACCAGAGGCAGCCCCCACCCAGAGCTCTTGTTCTGGAGGGCGGCCAGCCCACAGCGTGGGGCCGAGCCCTGCCTGTCCAGCCACCACGGACCCCCCCTGGGGCGGATGGTGCCCACACTTAATCTACAGGAAGCTCGTGCCAGGCCAGCCCCGCCGGGGTGGAAACAGGGCATCCTAAGACTTCTACGGAAGAGGTTGCATTCCTACTTATTCTAAGATGCAGAACTTCCCACACTTCCCACACGTCACTCTGGGTGTCACTGCGCAGAAAATGGGACTTCGTCAATATTTCCGATGCGTGCTATTTCAGTTTTGCACAACTCCTATGATTCCATTTTCAAGGATCATCCCACTGAGAAACCCAATGTTTGAAGTCCTGAAACTCTGTTTTTTTTTTCTTTTAATGTTTATTTGTTATTAGAGAGGCAAACCGAGCGTGAGTGGGGGAGGGGCAGAGAGAGAGCGAGAAGGAGACACAGAATCTGAAGCAGGCTCCAGGCTCCAGGCACGGAGCCCGACGCGGGGCTCAAGCCCATGAACCACGAGATCATGACCTGAGCTGAAGTCAGACACTTAACCGACTGAACCATCCAGGCACCCCTGGAACTCTGTTTTTTTGTGTGTGTTTTTTTTTTTTAATGCTCTGACGGCATTATTTATGATATTCAAACTTGGAAAAATCAAAAGAGATAACTGAGGCATAGCTTAATTAAACATAATGTTTTTCGTTATACAATTTAAATTATAATTAAACATTCGTAGCTTAGTGTTTGTCCAGTACTTAGCGTAACGTGTGCCTGTGTTTGATGCTTTATGGATGCTAATTCATTTCATCTTCCTGACGACCCCCTGAGGCAGGTGTACTGTTAACCCTGGGTTACACATGGGGAAACTGAGGTCCTGGGGCTCAGTAACCTCCCCCCTCTTAAGCTAACCCAGCTGGTAGGTGGGGCCCAGCAGCCATATCAGTAGCCACCGCACTGTGTCAATCCAGTTATGATACCTGACCCTAAGGAATATGATACCGTCATAGACAGTGTGTGTAAAAAATCTCGAAATGTGATCTCCTATCCCTTTGGCCCTCCCTCACCACACTCCAGCTTCTCTTCTTCTTTCCGTTCCTTAGACACACCCGGTTCGCTTCCACCTCAGGGCCTTTGCACATGCTGTACTGCTTTGCTTGGTTGCTCTTCCCTTTCTCCTCTTCACATCTCTTATTAATCCACCTCAAGTGTCTGCTCAAATGTCGCCTCCCCCAGGAGGCCATTTCTGGCCATTCTCTCTAGAATATGTGTGTGCCTCCCGCCGTTCATTGTTTGTCTCCCCCGCTAGAATGTCAACTCCAGGAGGGCTGGGACTTTTTGTTGCTTACCGCCCCATCCCGCAAACAATGCTTGGCACACAGTAAAAGTTCAGTAAATCCTGTGGAAGGAGAGAAAAAGAGCAAGGGGGAGGGAGGGAGGGAGGGAGGAGAACAACGAAGAAAAATAAAATACGTAAATTTAGGAGCTTATGGTAAAGGAGCACCCCACACAGCTGTGTTTCTCTCTGCATCCCAACTTATTTTGACTTGTGGTTTAGAGACAAAAGATTTGTGTAGCAAACAGGCTCTGGGCAGTTGGCTCCCTTTGAGGGAAGGCATTCATATGATTTTATGCCGCCTCTCTCCAGAAATACCACGCTGAGGAGTGACCTGTGTTAACACAAGAGCTGTATGTGAACAGATGCCCTCCCCCCGCGTTGGTGAGCCGCTGAAGAAACTCTGCTGTTTCTCGGTGCTGTCCCCCCGACGCCACCTCGTCGTCCTCGTGGTCTCGTTCCCAGCCCTGAGCAGAGCTGTGAGTGCACCTCAGCCATCGCACGGGGCGACAGGCCCTGATGACACTAGGTTGTCAGTACGAGGCCTGCGCCGTGGCAGGGGGAGGCTGGACTGTGGTCTGTGGGCCGAACATCTTTCGCCAAGAACTTATTCTGCGTTCTTCCGTTTGTTTGTTTGCCTTGATCTGGGGGTGAGGAAGGAGCATGAACAGTACCTTCGGTTATTCTAAAGGTCAAGCTGGAATGTCAGCGTGTCCTCTGGGCATTTTCTCAGCCGGAGTTGGCATTCTGGTGCTAGCTGGGTGAGCCAGGGAGAGGTGGGCTTTGCCTTTTAGTTTCTCTTGTCATCCTTTGTCGCATTATTCATTTTCTTCAACACTTGTTCGTGCGGTCATCGTACATTTAATGAGCACCTACTATCTGCCAGCCAGACCCCAGCCTGGCATTTGGAGAAAATGGACAGGTATAAGAATTCCACGTCACCAGCAGCTTTTACGCTCTTTTGGTTTCAGATTTCTTGCCACTCTTTTTTTCCTTATCGGTTTTATTTTTAATGACAAAAGTAATCAACGGGCTCATCCTGAAACATTGAGATGACACTGAGCTATAGAAGGGAAAATGCGGACATTCCCGGGTTCCCTCTTCCAACATGACCGCCATTAATTGTTGGATGCGTGGGCTTGCGAATGTGTTTTAGTATATATGGAAATCATCCTGCGAGTTCATATACTTTTCTTTTCACAAAATGGGATCAGACTCTGCCCCACCACGTACCGTTTTCCACTTTTATACTGTGGACATCTTTCTTTGCCAACACATCTAGATCTTATCCGCCTCCCTACTGATGGTGGCTCATTCGTGGATATAGCAGAATCCGCATTTTTCCCGTGTTGGCCACCAGTACAGGGATCAGCACACTTTTCGATAAAGAGACAGGCGGTAAATATTCATAGCTTCGCAGGCTCTTCAGTCTCCATGGCAGCTACTCAACTCTGTGGTATGAA
This sequence comes from Panthera pardus, assembly GCF_024362965.1. Classification (NCBI taxonomy): domain Eukaryota; kingdom Metazoa; phylum Chordata; class Mammalia; order Carnivora; family Felidae; genus Panthera; species Panthera pardus. Next base: position 14,235,687 of record NW_026526821.1, on the reverse strand, counting down.
AACAGCCATAGACAGCATGTAAACCGAGGGACATGGCCGTGTCTCAATAAAACTTTATTTACAAATCAGGTGGTGGAACTTGGGGCCAACCTGTGACCTTTAGTCTTCCACGTTTTTCTCCATATTCCCGTGTTTCTAACCAGATGGATTTAAGTTTGGTTTGAATTGGTTTGGGGGTTAGTTTAGGGTTGTTTGGTTGTGTTGTTTTTTTTTTTGTTTTTTTTTTTTTGGAGGGTGGGAGGGTTTGGGGTAGGGAAGAAGAATGACTGATTTTTTTTTTTTTTAAATAATGTATTACACATGCTTTGCCTCTTTTTTTCTCCCTTTCAATGACATTCATAGAATAGGCTCCAGGACCACTGGTATACTTGTTGCTTTGTTACAAGATTCCGCGGTGTGGGTGGATTGTCAGTATCGGTCAGCAGTGCTAGCTGCTGTAACAAGCAAACCCTGTCATCTTGGGGCTTCATTCAATCACAGCTGATTTCTCACTCGAGGACTGGTAGCAGCGTTCCTGGTAGACCATTGTCCTGATGCGGCCCACCAAGGACTCGGGCTCCTTCCATTGTGTAGCCCTCTGCCCTCCATGCCTCAGAGGTGAGTCAGATCGGCAGGCAAATGAGCAAAGAGAGAGAATGATCCAGCGTTAGAGTCTTTGCAGTCCGGGCCTGCACGTTGTGAATATTCCTCCCGCTTGTAGTCTGTTGCCCAGGACTCAATGATCGGCCACACCTAACTTTGAGATGGTCTGGGAAGCAGTCTGGTGTCCAGAAGGAAGAAAAACCAGGTTCCCGTGAGCACAAAAGCATCTCTGCCTCAGGAATGACTTGACTGAGATAAGGCAGTCACAGCCTGGCCTGGAATGGACAGGGCCCACGTAAGTGCCACCGTGATGATCATAAACAAGGCATGCTGTGTGGTTGGGACGCCAGAATGCTCTGAAGAAGTGTTGTGGGCCCTTTGCCCTGCAGAGAACTGCACTTCTCCACCGCTTCTAGTCGTCTATCAGCTGGAAAGCTGCTTGTGCAAACTTGTTGGAACTTTGCTATCAAAATTAGTTCCAAAGGTGGTGGAGACTGAATATGGCCCTAAAATACCAGGTCCTAATCGCTAGAGCCTGAAAATGTTATCTTGTGGAGCAAAGACTCCTCGAAACCGTGGCAGTCACGATGGAGACGGCTGGGCGGGGAGACAGAATATGCCAGGCTGCAGTAAAACTTCATGATTTCTGATGTATCCGAGTCTGTGTTTTCTATAATTGTGGGAAAAGCGTGACCGTGTGTGATTTTCCACTGATGGTGGGTGGTTGATTTGTCACTGATGGCAGCAGCACTGGAGAAATACGAGACAACATTCCCGTGAAGGACCCTCATTGATCCCTCACCGTCCAGCACCTAGTAGGTGTTCAGGAAATAAGTGTCGAATGGATACGTGCATAGGTGAAAAACAGATCTGATCGAGTCACGAAGACCTTTCTAATTACATTTGCATCTTTCACTGTGTGCGAGGAAACCTTTCCCTTGAGCTCGGAGTTTCTGAACCTCAGCACTATCAAGTTTTGGGCTAATTCTTTGTCGTGTGGAGCTATCCTGTGCATTATGGACGCCACCCTGCCCCAGTTTTGACAGCTGAAACTATCTCCAGGCATTCATTGCCCAGTGTCCCCTGGGGACACAATGGCCCATTTTAGCCGATCGTAGTGAGTGCTGTCCCTCTGCAGAACTTACTCCTTCCCCCCGCTGCCTCAGTGTTCTCTCCTTCCTCTTGGTAGCTCTCTGCTGCTTGTATCCCGACACATATGTGCACACGTATGCACACACACACACACACACACGTGCATGCACATTCGCATGTCCCTTCAACTGCTCCCACTCTGGCACATCGAAGTGTCCGAGAATAAAGGTTCTCTCTTACCCTCTCCCTCCTCCGCTGTCCATTTCCTGAACCTGGACCCCAGCTGCCATCGGGGACATCTCTCCTCTGTGAAGTCTCTGTTGAAGTCCCCTCAACATCAGCAGGAGCTCTGTGTGCAGAGGGATGGTGCGGGGGAATGTTGGAAACTTCTGGCCAGGCGTTTTGCTTTGCCTTCTCGAATCTCAAGAAGGGGCTGCGTGGAAGGGGTTGCAAGAAAACAACTTTGAATAGGGCCCCTCTGGCCCCACCTGGCAGATGCAGGAGAGGAGAGGCAGCCTCAGCTCAGGGTGGAGGCTGCGATACATCCAAGTTTTGTTTTGATTTGTTTTTCCATCAGTATCATGCTGGGAAAATAATACTGACTTTGGCAACTGAGCACTGACTATACATTCCAACAGAGCGTTTGGCATGTATGTGCTCGTTTCATCCCTCAACAACCCTGGAGGTGGGTTCTATTATCGTGATCCCATTTTACAGATGATGAAATGGAGACACCTCGTCGAAGAAACAGCTGGGGTTTGATCCCAGGACTGTCTGCTTCCAGGCAGTAATAATAAAAGTAGCTGAGATTGATTTATATGTTTGCCAAGTGCCAGGTACTGTCTAGACTGCTTTATGTGAGTTAATTTATTTAATGCTTCCTACCACCACGTGAACTACATACCTTTATGATTCCCATTGATGAATGAGGGAACTGAGGCACAAAGAGGTTAAGGGACAGTACACTGGACAAACTGCATCTCCTGGATCAAATCCGGCCCTCTACCCGTTTTTGTAAATAAAGTTTTATTGACACGTGGCTGTGCCCATTCATTTACGTGTAGCTGCCTTCAAACTACAGCCACAGAGCTGAGCATTTGCAAGAGAGACAGCGTGAACCACAAAGCCTAAAATATTTACAGAAATATTTTATGGCCCTTTTACAGAAAACATTTGGCAACCCCTGGGCTAGGACCTTCCCTGCTCACCATTCTGCCATCCAGCCTGCTGGATTCAAAGTGTATTTTGGAAGTTGAAACGAGTGAGCATTTTGGCAGCAACTGGAAAGAAAACCAGCATCCTAAGGAGGTGCTGCGGAGGTGCCCTCGGAAGGCTGACTTCTCATCTCCGTTATGTTTCTTGGAGATCTGGCTTAACATGACCAACAAGCTGGGGCATCTTCTCAGCCCTGGGAGAAGGGAGAGGGGCATAAAAAAAATCTAAGACTCCTTTCCCTGAGCTTATTTAACCCCAGACAAGCAAACAAATATGCAGAAGCTACTTTAGATTGTCTTAAATATAAAAAGAAAACTAAAATAAATTTGGAGAAAAGAAAACAGGAGACCATGCCAGACCTAAGGGTTCTAGGTCTCGTACTGGCTGGGGAATTTTTTTAAATGCTGATGCCCAGGCCTCCCCCCCGCCCCCAAAAAACTACCTGATTCCGTTGATCTGAAGTGGGGACTGGGCATGGGTTTAAAAAAGAAAATAAAACTCCCAAGGTGGTTCCAATGCGCAGAGAGGGTTCGAAGGTGGATCGCAGGCGATGGTGAGGCAATGGTCAGTGGAGGGGGAGGTATCCTTTAGCTATGCCAGATGGACAAGTGGGAAGAGTGCTGAAGGCACAGGGAACAGCATGTGCAAAGGCCCGGTGGTGAAAAGGACTATGGTGCAGGGGGTTCAGCATGACCAGAACTTGGACTGCCAAGAATGGGTGGGGAGAGATGAGGCTTAAGGGCTGCCAGGGCCTGGGTCAGAGAGTTCTTAAACCAGTGTTGTTCAGACTTCGGGTCTTAACACATTAGTGGGTCATGAAATCAGTTCGGTGAGCCACAGCCAGCACTGGGGAGGAAAAAAAAGAAAAAAGAATAGAATAGAAAATACCCGCCTGTGTCACACATGAGGTCAGTGTGGTTTCTTGAGACTTTTATTTCAAGTTTTATAAAGGTGCACGCTGCACTGCATTGTAAAATGTGTTTCTTACTGTGAGTCTCAGTCAAAGATTTTTGAAAGCCACTGTTTTTAACCCCTGTGAAAGTTTGGAATTTAGCCTGAGGGCAATGGGGAGCCATTAAAGAGGTTTTAGTGAGGGCATGGCAAGGTCAGATTTATGTTTAAAAATCTCACTCCAGGAGCTTGGAGAACACATTCGGGGGGTGGGGGGGTGGGCAGTGGAGGCTTGCATGGGGGGCAGGAGGGGACGGAATCAGTCACCGGGGACTAAGGATGAGACCCACGGTTGCTTCTGGCACACAGAAAGCCTGCAGGTCGCTGTTGGAGGGGTGTGCGCCCACACAGCAATGCCAGGGAATACAGGGGCTGGAGGACTGGAAGGCTGCCTCCAACCCCTCCCTGGGGAGCCCTGGCCCCTACCTGGCACCTTTCCTGTGGCCCAGGTATTTCAGGCAGAGCAGACATTGGACTTTTTTTTAACACCCCCTCTCTGCTAAAAATGCTTTCGAGTATTACTAATTCTATACCCTCATGGCAACCCTCTTGGTAGGTGCTGTTATCCCCGTCTTACAGATAAGGAAACTGAGGCCCAGAGAGGATAGAGTACTTGCCCATCGTCACCCACTGTCATCGAGTTGCAGGACTGGGACTCCAGAGTCTGTTTCCCAGCATCTGTAGCAGTTATGTGGGACCCAAACTGCCTGAGTTTGAATTCAAGGGATAATAATAATAGCCAGCTGTTTTCCTGAGGGCTCCGCGAGCAGGGCATTCGGTGAACTCTCACTACGCTTAGAGCAGTGACCCACTGGACCGCTAGATGTTCGACAAATGGTAGTTATGGGTGCTGCGACAAGGTTCCCCCACCTGATGTAGCAAGCAGTTCCGAACGCTGGGGTTCGAGTCCTGCCTCTGCCGTCTGCTCTGCGGGTTGCTGAAGTGTGGTGCCAGTGTCAGCTCTTGGGCACTCCAGGTCGGGGACTGGCACTGAGCCTGACCTGCGGTGGTGACCCCTTTCTGAGGGTGAGCTCTTGGTCCTACCGATAAAGGTCAAACGGGGGTATAAATGCCAAGGCTGGGGTTCAGGGTCCCAGCCAGCTCGCTCTGGAGCAACTCAATCTCTTTCAAAGCGGCCAAGACACCAAAGTGTGGTTTCTCTCCTGGCCTGTCAAATCCTTAATCCCCTCCCCCCACCTCTGGAGACAGGATAGGGCTTCAGGCCAAGCGGGGTCATCGAGGTCACACGAGGCACTCCAGAGCTTCGGGGGGGGGGGGGGGGCTGCAGTGATAGCTCTGACACGGCCACCCCATGCTGCATGGCTCCTGAGTCTGACCTGGGGTACCTGCTTCACATCTCGTCTCGGAAAACTGTTTTCTTTGGCGAAGGATGGAGACAGGTGACCTCACCTGGTTAGTTCAGGCCCAGGCTTGTTCAGCCTCCCAAACATTTGGCCTTGGCCTCTTGACTTCCCTGGTTTGGCACAGCCTTGCCCGCCTTGGCTCCTGTCCTCCGTGCTGTTCCCTGCGAGTATGAGTGGCCCTTCTAGAACATGTTTGTCCAGTCAGGGTTGACAGACTTCTCAAGCTGCTGTCTGTTGACTTTTCTAAGAGCCTTCTGGCTGCCTGGCTGCTGTGGACGACTCTCCAACCTTGTCCCCTCTCTTGGGACGTGGAGTCAGCTAAGAGAGCAGGGGCACTGGCCGTGTTCACAGGATTGCGTCTGAAGAGAACGCCGGGGCTCATATTGGCCAGGATGAGGCAGACGGGAGAACTGATTTCTATGGATATAACTCCTGGTGATCGTTCGGAGAATTTTAAATCGCAGTGTGCAAACAAACCCTTCTTGACAACCAGGATGCGAACGAACAGGGCGAGGTCTTACAGTGTCTTAGGTTTTATTTATTCATTCGCTCAACAGATGTTTACTCAGCATACGTTCTATGCCAGGCTCTGTTCTAAGCACCAGGGATAGAGCAGGAAAAACCTAGTTACGATCTCTATCCTCCAGGCGTATATTAAGCTCTCAAGTAACACTGTCCAGTACAAATGTAATGCAGGCCACATGCCTAATTTTAAAATTTTGGTAGCCACATTTAAGAAATGTAAAAAGAAACAAGGGAAATTAATGTTGGTGATATACTTTATCCAATAGATTAAGACCTGTGATTTCAATACATAATCAATATTTCTAAGATTATTAACGCATTACCGTAATTTTCTTTTGGTACGAAGTCTTTGAGAGGTGCCGTGTTATTTGGCCACATCTCAGTTTAGACTAGCCACGTTTCAATGGCTCCTGGCTACTGCCTAGGGAGCCTAACTGCAAAGCTAAGCATTGCACAACTAAAAAATCAGCTGATTTTTAAAAATGTTTTTTTAATGTTTATTCATTTTTGAGAGAGAGAGAGACGGAGTGCGAGCAGGGGAGGGGCAGAGAGAGAGGGAGACACAGAATCGGAAGCCGACTCCGGGCTCTGAGCTGTCAGCACAGAGCCCGACGCGGGGCTCGAACCCACGAACCGCAAGATCGTGGCCTGAGCCGAAGTCGGACGCTGAACCGACTGAGCGACCCAGGCGCCCCCAAAATCAGCTGATTATGAATTGCAGTGGTCACGGATGCCGTGAGTAAAGAGTGAAGACTAATCCAGGAAGGGAGAGTGGCGGCAGTGGTGGTGGTCAGAGAAGGCTTCCTGGAGGCAGGGACGTTGTCACCTTTACGCAGAATCCTAAAGGTGGTCAGAGGGGGTGGGCATCAAAGGGGACAGCAGACCCCACGGTGGGTAGAGCCCAAGGTAGCAAGGAGCTTACTGCTTTTGACGGACAGCAGGTAGAACGCGGGTGTCACTGGGGGGTAGGGCAGGGAGGGGTGTGGCGGGAGAGAGTGGCCGGAGCCGGGTCACCAAAGCACCCAGCACGGTGTCTGGTGCAAGGGGCGGCTGCACTGGTGACGACAGCTGGCGCTTGGCTTCTAGAAGCTCGGCTTGGCCAGTCGAGTCTCCGGTGAATGCCTCCGGGACAGCCCCCGCTGGTGGCCCAGCCGGCAGCCTTTGCCCCTCTTCCAGGCCAACAGAGCCCCCGTCTTGTTTGGTTGGCCACGTGCTCAGGCCCGAAGGATGGCTAGGCCCCCGTGATCCACATCTCACCAGTGAGACCGAAGGGAATGTCCGCTGGAAGAAGCTGGTGGGGAGGCTCCTCTGAGACAGAATAAAGGGGGAGGGGGCGAGGGGTGGCCCCTGTTCCACTCCTTCCTGCTTTGGATAGTCAAGTCCTATTGCTTGGAGCTGTGGCTTGTGACGTCTGTGACCAAAGGGAGAGGCCAGGAGACGTGCAGAGGTGCTCAGGGCAGCCCTTGACATTCTTGGCCCTCCGAGGCCTCTGTCGCCGGCCGTCTAGTGCATCGGGGAGAATGTGCCAGAGTGCTGTATCTCCCCCCACCCTCTGGGCACCTCTCTCGGCCCCCGTGGCTCGGGTGAGCCAGACTCACAGCCAGGCTTTCTGGCCGTTTTTCGCCCCCATGCTGTACTGCCTCCGTTTTTAAATGCGCTGCTTTGGAAAGGCTCCCCCCACCTCCTCTCCCAGAACATCTAAAACAGGGTTTCTCAACCTTGGTAGTTTGGACGTTTCGAAGCAGATGACTCTTTGCTGTGGGACAGTTCTTGGCACCATAGGATGGTTGGCAACATCCCTGACCTCCGCTCCCTAGACGTCAGTGGCACTTTGCCCAATTGCGACAACCAAAAATGTCTCTGGATATTGCCAAGTGACCCCCCGGGGGACAAAACTGCCCTCCCCCCTCCCCCCAACAAGAACCTCTGCTCTGAAAGATGTGTCACCGCCAGCCACCTGCGCAGGTTGTTTAATCCCAGGTCCTCAGTTTTCTCTTCTGTGAAATGGGTGTGGTGGGGCACAATATGACTTACCTCATGGGTTATTTTGAGGATTAGATGAACCCATATATGTAGAGCACCTCACAGAGTGCTTGGTGCATAGTGAGCTCTTTGATAATGTGAAGATTTGCTCAGACGTACCTCTGTCTTGTCTGTCTTCAGCTAACAGGAACTGCTACCTGGATTTTCCCAGCATGAGTGAATTCCGTGATCCACGGTGAAATCTACTGGGTTGTTGGCTCTGGGAGTGGGGGGTGCCATCTGACTTGCCCCTCACTGGGTTCCCAGAAATTACTTGAGTACGTGGCACATAGTAGGTGCTCCATAGTGCTTATTGAATGAATAAGTCTTGTGAATCTCTGTAAAGTAATTTTTAGTTCTCTCTGAAGGTTTCTCTCATTCTTTCTTCTCTTTGTATTTGTTTCTACTATTTTTTCTTTTACTTTTTTGTTTTGTTTTGTTTTTTTACTGGGTTGTGTGGGGTTTTTTTTGTTTTTTTTTTTACTTTATTTGTGCTATGACTGTGTTTTTACAAACACCAGAAATTACAGATCCTGAGGATTCTTTAGCACTTCTGTCAGCTGGGCCAGCCTAACTCGGAGCCTCGAACCTGTTTTAGTAATCCCTTTGGTCTGTGTTAGCCCCACGACACGCCCTTATAAGGTTTAATATTTTTCCCAGAAGGTTCTGGCTGGGTATTAAATCTGGCCATAGGTAGATCTCAGCAGAGGGTGTGTGCTTAAGCCTGTTGAGTTCAGGCTTCAATTAGAACTTGGAAGTCCCTCCCCCTTTTTTGTACAAGCTCCATTATAATCCAATTTATTATTAAGCGCAAGAGAGAAGGAGATGAGGAGACTCCTACCTGTTCCCTGAAACTTAACCCTACAGCTGATTGGATGTTGGTCCATAAAAGTTAGGATATTGTTCCCATCTCTAGGCTAGTTTTATAAAATGTGTCTCATGTTCTTCCATCAGATTTGCCGATTTAAGGCACGATGTTAAAAAACAGATCAACTCAAGGGGTCTCAGGCTGACATGATGAATTTTCAGGCACTACGGTTCTCTGTGAAGAGCCAGTTCTCAGATTGTCACGGTGAGCTTGACCGAAACTCCACTAAAGTACTTACTAAACTCCAGAGTGGGTGTCAGCTGATATCTTTCTCAAGGGCCACCATTTTGAAAACTGTTTGGTTTCCATTCTTTACTGGCCCCCACTGTAGAAATCAACCTTCTACTTGTGTAAGTGTGTATGTAAGTCCTTAGAGGAGAGGTCCTTGACCACGGCGGTTCTGACCCCAGGGGACATTTGACAATGTCTGAGGACATTTTAACTTGTTACAGCTGGGGAGAGGTGTGCTACTGTTACCTAGTGAGGAGAGGGGCCAGGGATGCTGTGAACCAGCCCCCAATCCACAGGGCAGCCCCGCACAGAAAAGAAGCATCCAGCCCCCAAATCTCAAGAATGCCAAAGCTGAGAAATGCTGAGACAGATGTTCGTTGCGTCATTGGTTAAAATCACAAAACAAAACAAAACAACAAAAACGAAATGTGTAAATAACCTGAATGTCCATCACTTGGGAAATGGTTAAATAAACTTTGGTACATTATTTCCATGGAATGCTGTACCGATGTTAAAAAGAATTAGGTGGCTTTATGTGTACTGATTGGAAAGTTGTCCATGGTGTATCTTTTTATTTTCTTATGATTATTCTTTTATTTTGGAGAGAGAGAGAAAGAGACAGTGCGAGCAGGGAAGAGGGGCAGAGGGAGAGAGAAAGAGAGAGAGAGAAAGAGAAAATCTTAAGCAGGTCCCATGCTCAGGGCAGAGCCTGACATGGGGCTCGATCCCATGACCTGAGCCAAAACCAAGAGTTGGACGCTCAACCGACTGAGCCACCAAGATGCCCCTCCATGGTGTATTTTTAAATGGGAAAACAAATACACAACAACGTTTTGAAATAAATTAATATCTGCTTTTGGTAATATTAAGGAATTTTGTAGGCATGGTAATCGTATTGTGGCTACGTTTTCAAAGTCTTTTTTTTTTTTTTTTTGACACGTGCATACTGAAATATTTACAAATGAAGGTGTATTATGGCTGGGATCTGCTTCCAAGTTCTGTGAGGGGACATGTAGGTGGGGTAGAAATTGGACAGGATTGGCCATGAGTTGGAGTTGTTGGAGCTGCGTGATGGGCAGAAGAGATTCGTTGGAGGAGTATGGGTATTTTTGTGTATGTTTAGAATTCATAATATGAAGTTGCTACACACACGCGCACACACACACACACACACACACACATAAATGCATTGAAGAAAATCAGATAGGAGATGATTGATTGATTGACTGATACAGACATAGATTTAGCTCCTTGTGACGGATAGCTGAAGTCATAATGGCATAAATAGTGTAGAAGTTCATTTTTCTCTCATACAAAAGCCTGGGCTGACACAGCAGCTCTGCTCTGCAAGGTCAGCAGTGGCCCATATTCCTTCCATCTTGTTACGTCACCCTGAGAGTGCTGCCCTTTTCCTCACGGCCCAAGATGGCTCTCTGTCACATTGCGTTCCCGCCAGTAGGAAAGGGGGAAAGGGCAAGGTCCCCCGGATTCCTTTAAGGACACGACCCACATGTTGAATACATCACTTCTGATTCCATCCCGCTGACCGTAACTTAGTCACATGGTCACAACCTAACTGCAAAGGAGGCTGGGAAATTCTCGGTGGCTGCATGCCCTTCTAAGAACCAGGAATTCTTTCACTGTATAAGAAGGGGGGAGAGAAGGAATACTGGAGACCACCTGATAAACTCTGCCACTGCGTACCCCAAACTGTGAACGAAGGTTAGCACAGACCAGTGGAGGAGACTTTTTTTTTTTTTTAAAGAGAGAGAGCATGAGCGGGGGAGAGGGGCAGTGGGAGAGAGAAAGAGAATTTTCTTTTTTAATTTGTTTTAACGTTTTATTTATTTTTGAGATAGGGAGAGACAGAGCATGAACAGGGGAGGGTCAGAGAGAGGGAGACACAGAATCTGAAACAGGCTCCAGGCTCCGAGCTGCCAGCACAGAGCCCGATGCGGGGCTCGAACTCACGGACCGCGAGATCGTGACCTGAGCCGAAGTCGGCCGCTTAACCGACTGAGCCACCCAGGCGCCCCGAGAAAGAGAATTTTAAGCAGGCTCTGTGCTACAACCCTGGGATCGTGACCTCAGTGGAAATCAGGAATCAGACGCTCCTCCTACTGAGCCATCCAGGCGCCCCTCTGTCTTTCTATATCCTATGTCTATTCAGCTCTTTTACCGTGAACATATATTCCTTTTTCTTTTGTAAAAAGAATTCCTTATAAGAAATGCTGTTGCTAAATGACGCACGCACGGTCCTTGCGTAGGACACTGTGAGGCTGGAGGGCACCTAATGAGTATTCATTTCACTGCTCCTTATTGCTGACTGCTTAGTGCCCACAGCGATGACTGTACTAAAATGCCAAGGATGCGTCAGCGAAGAAGACAAAGTCCCCCTCCCTGGGAAGGTGAACAAATACATACACAGCGTGTTTTAAGAGCGTGATCAGAATTATAAAGACAAATACAGCAGGGTCAGAGGATAGAAGGTGGGGGGGGGTGGGTGGAGAGGTTGGAAAGATGAAGGAATGAATTTGATAGTATGATCAGGGAGAGCGTCTCTGAGGAGGCAACACTTGAGAGAGAAAACACCGAAATGAAGCGAGGAAACGAGTCAGAAAGAGATGTGGGGAAGAGCATTTGTGGCAGAAGGAACAGCACGTGCAAAGCCATGAAGTGGGAACCAGCCCGCTAGGTCTGAGTATTAGCAAAAGGGGGAGCGTCCCTGCAGGACGGAGTCAGGGCAGAACTTCCAGAAGGTGCACTGGGAGGGGTGTCATGGGCCCACAAGGTGTGGGGCCTCAGGTTAGCCTTGTAGGTAGCTCTTTGAGCCATTATGGCCGAAAGGTGTTTTCTTAATTATTGGCAATTATTTTCAAAATGTGGGAAAACAGCCCATGGAGACCGTGTAATGTGGCAGAACGAGATTTATGCCTTGTGACTGTCACTAGCTGTGGGACTGAGGCCATTTATTTAATTTGTTGACGCCGTCCTCGCGGGTAAGGGTGGAGATAAGAGTTCACTCGGTTTCCTCTTCTGTTCTGAGAGCTTCACAAGTAGAAAGTCATTCATCCTCAAAAAACCCTAAGCAGTAGGGACCATTTGTACCCCCATTTGACAGGTGAGAAAATTGAGGCCGGGTAACCAAGCAGGATCCCAGACCACCAGCAGAGCCGGGATTCGAACCCAAGCACCTGGACAATAGCCTGCTTTGCCACTGCTGTTCTAGGTTCCCGCTGGCTTCACCCGCCTCATGGGCTGGTTGGGGGACTGCAGTGAAGAAAGGCTTGTGACGGCCACTTGCAAGAACAAAGACGCTAAACAAATCTAGTAACATTATCGTAATGTTCTTCTTTCTTCTCTTTAAAAAAATACATTTTTAAACATCTCTAAATCTCTAATGAAATCATTGATTCCGGCCACGAGCATTATTGGATGAAACCATTCGATCAGAGGTTTGTGGGGAACTTCGTGATGACAGAGGCAGGTCCGCTGGCCTCTATTAGTGTTAGAAGGAGACCCTCGACCTCATGCCCTTCCGGTGTGATGCAGCGGAGAGAATTCAGCACCACTCTGAAGCATTACTCCTCCCTCGTTAACGTGAACCTAATCCTCTGTTAAAGAGAACCTGTGGTCGGAAGAGAAAGAAGTGAACAACACCATGAGGAAGCAAACAGAAAACTCCAGAACGTGAGATACTCTACAAGACAACTAACCTAGTGTTTTCACCATGTCGGTAGAAGTGCTATCCTTTTCATCTCCGTGACTCATTTATGTTATAACCGAAGTTTGTGTCTTGGACTCTCCTTGACCTACTTCACCTATCCCGCTACCCTAGATCCCAGATCTTGTAAACCGGCCTTAAAAGGGCGTTTGGAGACCACTGGGGAGATTGGGTACGAACTGCGTTCAAGAAGGCACAAAGAATTATTGTGCATTTTGTTAGATGTGATCATAGAGAGTGTCCAAACGCTTTAATGAAGTATGGCAGAGAGAAGAGGCTTCAAGTTCAAATTTGCTTTACCGGGGCGCCTGGGTGGCTCAGTCGGTTCAGTGTCCGACTTCGGCTCAGGTCACCATCTCGCGGTCCGCGGGTTCGAGCCCTGCGTCAGGCTCTGGGCTGATGGCTCAGAGCCTGGAGCCTGCTTCCGATTCTGTGTTTCCCTCTCTCTCTGCCCCTCCCCCGTTCATGCTGTGTCTCTCTCTGTCTGAAAAATAAATAAAAGTTAAAAAAATATATTTTTTTTAATAAAAAAAAAAAATTTGCTTTACCGATGTCACCGAAGGGAAAAATAAACAAATCCAAAACCTTGGAAGAGACAGGTGTGGTAGAATCTCAAAAATTGTTGAATCTGATAGGTGCTCAGTGATTTATTTTACTATTCTGTCTGCTTTTACATATGTTTGGGATTTTTCATTTAAAAAAAAAAAAAAAGCCTTCTCACCCTCACCATGAAACCATCTCACCAAAAAAGGAGAAAAGAAACCTCGCTCTATGAAATTGCATAAAATTGAGCCAACCTCAAAACAAGAAGAAAAACGTTAAAAAAAAACCTTATAAATCAGTGCACAGCCCATTCCCTTTCAGGGTGACGATGTAATTAGAGACCAGTCATTAGGAAAGATTAATGTTAAGACATCTGCTGCTCTCCGTGGCAGATGGCAGGAGAACAGAACATTCAGAGTCAGACTTCCTGGTTTTAAGTCTGTCGCTGCCTCTTACAGTTGATTTCAGGCAAGTGACTTAAACGTCTTGTTTTTGCTCTTCTCGTCTATGAAATGGGATCTTCGTTCAGCCAATCTCACCAGGGTTATTGGGGAAGTTAAGGGAGCTCAAACACAAAAAGCACTCAAAACAGTGCCTGGCTTTTAGAAAGCATGTGAACTGTTACTATATGTCAGCTTCATGGGGGCACAAACAAGGATTTCAGTGTCTCTTATCCTTTCTCCAGTGTTTTTACATTTCTGTTAATGTTTATTTATTTTTGAGACAGAGAGAGACAGAGCATGAATGGGGGAGAGTCAGAGAGAGGGAGACACAGAATCTGAAACAGGCTCCAGGCTCTGAGCTGTCGGCACAGAGCCCGACGCGGGGCTTGAACTCACGGACCGCGAGATCGTGACCTGAGCCGAAGTCGGACGCTCAACCGACTTGAGCCCCCCGGGCGCCCCATCCCCTTCACTCAAATTAAAACGCCCTCCTCTGTCAGAAGGAGTCTGAGCAGAAGGAGTCTGTGCAAGCTGTAAAATGGGTCCTACATTGTGATGTCCTGTGACTGGGTGAACAGAGGGAGAGGAACAGCCATGTGGTATCTAATGAGGGGGCAAGGACCGTACCCTCAAAGCAAAATGTCTTCGCAGCTGAGGGAATTCTGCCCCTCGCCTGCTGCCTGGCTCTCGGTGGGGGGCCCCAGGGCTCCCTGTGGCCTCCAGGTACTTGACATTCTCCAGCCATCACTGGCAAGGGCAGGCCTTCTCTTACAGTGAGAGTCTATGGTATTTTACTCTGTGCCTTGTTTTGTTGGTTGTGGGTTGGGGCTTTTTTTTTTTTTTTTTTTTTTATGGCTCCGCATGAGAAATATTCTATAAAGTTTTGCATTTTGCTTGAGGGCTTTGCTGAACCCAACCCCAAATCTGCAGAACGTGTGTGGTCCTGTCTCCGTCTGTCACCACACATTGGGTGCTTTTTTGAAGGTTGTCCCTTGTGGGCCTAGTAAATATTGGAAAACGCGTTATAAAATGCAGTCATCTGAACTTGAGTCATGTTAACACACAAGCAAACAAAAAAGCCAATCTCAAGAAGTCCTACAACGTATGCTTCCATTTATAACATTCTCAAAAGGACATTTCAGAGATGGAAAACGGATTAGTGGTTGCCAGGGGGTAGGGGTGCCTGGGGGTCCAGGAGATGGGGGCAGGCATGCCTGCGAAGGCACAAGTTGAGAACTTTGTGGTGATGGAATAGTCCACTGTCTTCGTTGCTGTGGTGGTTACGTGCATCTACATGTGTGAGAAAGTGACACCGAGGTGCACACACACACACACACACACACACACACACACACACAGCACCAATGTCAATTTCCTATATTTGATATTGTACTAATAGTTATATAAGATGTAATCACCTGGGGAAGATTGAGTGAAGGGTACCCAGGACCTCTCTGTACTATTTTTGGCAACTTCTTGTAAATCTATAATGATCTCAAAATAAAAAGCTAAAAAAAAAGAAAAAGAAAGAAAAGAAAAACAACCAAAAAACCAAATCCCATGGATAGAAAAGCTGGATTCCCAAAACAATGGCCCCTTGTTTTCACACACTGTCAGGAATGAGGGAAGCACAGTAAAACTATCCCATCACCCATTTTTATTCTGCACCGCGTTCAAAAGATTGAGACTTGATCGAGCATGAGTGAGAGAGCATTTCCTGGGACTGAGATTCCAGACCCAGGCTGGTTTTCCTTTCTGACACACGGGTCCCTAGAACTTCACCTGCTTGGCTGGACGATGGTGCTGGTCGGACACGTTTGTGAAATGGCTGATGTCTTCCCAAGAGAGTTTTGGGCAAAAAGCTTTTAGATCAGGGAGTAGAAACCCTGCAAGGTGTGAAACTGAGATGTGGCCATTGGGAACATGAGCTAGATCAGCCCCTCCGAGGGGCAGTTTGCAGATGTCCTTTACAGTTTTAAAGGTAGACCCAGCAGTTTTACTTCGGGGTTTGTGACATTGAATGGACATCAAGCTATTTTGTTATTAAAGTGAGTCCTGGAACAGGATGCACAGATCTGTGGCATTGACAAAACAATACTGTGCGTTTTTAAGGATATACGCGGGTGTGGGTGTTTGTGTGTGTTTATGACTAGAGCAAGAGGATAGTCTTGGTGGGAGATCATGGCCAAAGGCAATTTTAATTTTACCTGAAATTTAAAAATGTATTGACAGGGGCACCTGGGTGGCTCAGTCGGTTAAGCGGCCAACTTCGGCTCAGGTCATGGTCTCGCGATCCGTGAGCTCGAGCCCCGCGTCGGGCTCTGTGCTGACCGCTCAGAGCCTGGAGCCTGTTTCAGATTCTGTGTCTCCCTCTCTCTCTGACCCTCCCCCGTTCATGCTCTGTCTCTCTCTGTCTCAAAAATAAATAAACGTTAAAAAAATTTTTTTTAAATAAATAAAAAAATAAATAAATAAAAATGTATTGACAAATGTTTTGAGATATTACCTGGGTAGTTAAATTTTTATGTTGTGAAAGAGAAGGTAATACAGTTACTTTCTCAGCAAGAGGAGACACATCTCCGCAACTATGCTATCTATATGCCAGCCGTCTGGGGCCACCCATTGACGAGTTCCACCTGAGACGGGATGCAGATCCCACTCTAGAATGTCGACTCCGTGAGAGCAGGGAACTTGTATGATTCAACACTGGATCCCCAGTGCCTAAAACAGTTCCTGGCCTTCCAAAAAAACCCACCACCACCAACAATGTGAGATCAATTACCAAATGAGTAGTCACCTTTCTTTTTTGATGTGCAGTCTAGTCAGTTGTTGGGTCTGAATGATTGACAGCCTGACTCCGTGAAGGAAAGAATCAGTGAGTGAATGTAGCATCCACTGTGCCCTCCTTCATCTGCCTTCTCTCTAGCCTTTGCAAAGGAGACTGACAGTGCCTTGTTTGGGGAGAAGGTTCCCTAGGTCTCCTCACCCTTGCCCCCGCAACTTTTCTTAAGTGACACCTTCCCCAGTATAAGGGAGACAGGCTGGGGGATGGAGACGTGGACAGGAGGAGGGGGTTGTCCCCTCACCAGGGTAGCACATGGGGTCTTCCCCCATGGATGTTGAAGTTGGCCACAGAGACAGCAGCTCCCAAATTTCACCGACTAAACCTACAGTTTATTCCTATTCTACCTTCCACACTGAACGCTGAGGATGTGATGCGCGTGTCCCAGAACGGGGGTCAGTCTTCTCAGGCTGTGCTACTCAAAGGCCGTTTGTGGACCCGCACTGCCACTGGCTGTAGGTAGACACCTCCCAAGGCTCATGTCCAGTGGGAAGGAGTATCTCTTCTCCAGAAGCCCCTCCTGGGCCTCTCATTGGCCCCACTGGCTCATATGACCAACATCCCTGAGCCAGTCACTGTAGACTGAGGGGTAGGAGATGCTAATTGCCGGGCTCAAGGCCTATTAGTAGGGTCATCCCCACCCAAGCCCCATGGAGAGTCCGGAAGAGGCAGGCAGTTCCCCCAAAGAAAGAAGACATGCTATTGCCACACGACCCACCGGGTCAAAATGCCAGGACCCCGTTGCTCCCTCCCTGCCCCAGCAACTCTTCCACGAGCTTCCATGAGCTTCCAGAGCTACGGCTCTGGACAGTTCCACTTTTTCCTCCTGCTTTTGAATCTCAAAGCAGGACCGCCAGAATCGCGTTGCAGTGCGTGCCTGTTATCAGATCATCTCGTTGTATACCTTTAACTTATATAGTATGTTCATTGTAGCTCAGGGAAGCTGGGGCAAGCAGGACCGCCAAGGGCATGACAGCCGGGCGGAGCTTAACAGCCTGAGAAGTGGAGTTCACAAACACCTCGTGTCGTCGGGACAGGAGCTTTGGGGCCACTTCTCCCTTCTGGGAGGGACTAGGGGGCGGTAGCATCCAGCATCCCGTGTGCTTCTGACCACGTCCTACTGTATGTAGGCCTAATGCTGAAAAGAAGAGTAAACCCAGAGTCTCGAACTCAGTGCCTAGAGGCGCCCGGCGGGTAACGTAAATGAGGGCAGCGTCCAGGGGAGTGACAGTGGCAGTGACCGGCAGTGTTGGGCGCAAATAGTAAATAGTACCCACTCAGTTAATGCTGGTTGGATGAACACAGTTATTCATACGGCAGGTCGTTCACGACACAAGAAATGTTTATTAAACAGCTGTCAAAGGCCAGGACCTGCAGAGGATTTGGGGAATGTAATGGTGGATAAAATACACAAAATCCTGGCTGTCTGGGAGTAAGTACACAGTCTGGTAAGGAAGACGGATGGAAGTTAAGTAACAGCCCAGCACCCACCCAAAAATTGGATGACTGATGTGTAGGGAGGGACACGGGCCTGTGGAGGCTGCCATAGGGCCTGGGTCCTCCCGAGGGAGCCTCCGGGGATCATGGTAGCTGAGACCCCTGAAGGGCGAGCGAGAGGGAATGGTGTTCCGGGCAGAGGGAACAGCATGTGCTAAGGCCTTGTGACAGGAGGGAGCATGGAGGGAGAGAAAGGCCAGTGTGCTGGAAGGAGACCTCCCTCACCGGGAAGCCGGATCAAGGCTGTGTTCAGAAATCGGCCACATTCTGAAAACAACCAGAAGTTAGAAGCGAGGGTGTGGTGAGGGAGGCAGGTTCGGATTTGTGTTGTCGGAAGCCCCTGAGGCCGCTGCCCAGAGGGCAAACTGGAGGGAGGCCAGGGTGGTCTCAGGGAGACGGGCACGGAGGGTGTGGTGGCTGTCCAGGGCAGAGACGGTGGTGGCTTGGGGCCGGCGATGCCTGTGGAGGCGGAGAGCAGTCCGTGCATTCCATGGATGTTTCCAAGGTGGAACCTAACGATACCTACTGATGGATTGGATGTGAGGGCTCAAGGAGAGTGAGGAGCGGGGACAGTCCTGGGCTTCTGGTATGAGCCGCGCAGCCCCCCCGCCCGGCCCCCCAGATGGGGGAGACTGGGGCAGAGCCGCATGGGCGATCAGCAGATGGACTCGGAATGAAATCAAACGGTGGTGGAGACCTCCAGAAACATCCAGGTTTGGGCCACAGCTGTTGTCTACCCAGAAGCCTGTGATTGCTGTCGGCAGGTTGGGATTTCTAAGCCCTTGAAAGATGCTGGGGATCGGCCCTCTCTGAAGTCCCCTTGGCCGACTGGCCATCTGTCCTCTCCAGCCAGCAGGCAGGTCCACTGTTCTCAGCCAAGGTAGTCGGGGCACTCGGGGGGTGTGGAAAGGTGAGCCACCCACCCGCCCGGGGCCCCCCATCTGCTTTTGATCCCTCACAGCCTTTGAAGTCGCCCCTACCCCCCACCCTCCAGCTGTCATCTCTTGGGCCCTTCCAGCAGCCCCGTGCTCCCCCAGTGCTTCTCAGTCCCCAGGGACAGGGGTGGTGACAGGGGTAACAAATGGTGCAAGCCGCTGGCGGCAGCAGGCCACAGAGAAGGCCAGAGGGCGGGGGCTTTTGAATGCCTCTTTCTTCCTGCTCCTCTTGGCCTGGCTCCGAAGTAGCAGGGGTATCGGGGTTTTGCAACAGTGCAAAAGGGGGGGATTTTTTTTTAAATGAATCGCATGCCTTTGCTTCCTTCTCCTGCCTTCACGAAAGAGAAGCTAAGTCTTTCTCCTCCCCCAGGCTGTGTGAAGGCTGTCTGATTTCTCTCTTCCCTCCCCTGCAAGGAGAATAAGCTGGTCTCCTGTTTCAGGTCATCGTGAGCAGGGGAGAAGGGGGAGAATGTGAGGGAAGCCTCCCCACAAACTGCAAGAGAATTCAACTCTGCCCATCAAACTACAGTAGGAATCAGTGGTTTCGAGATGACCCTCATGACAGCTCCTAGTATCTACCTGGAATGAAACTAACTGTGTCTTTTGTCTGGGTGGATGCCTTCTCTAACTTAATCTGCACGTAACCTGCCAGGGAAGGTGCTGTTATTTTCTCCTTACTTGTGGATGAGGCTCAGAGAAGTTAAATGACTTGCCCAAGGTCATACAGCTGGTACGACACATAGCTGGAATTCGAACCCACATAGCCGATGACAGAACCAGAGCTCTGACCAGGTGACTTTGTAGATATTAGAGTTGGTTGGGCTTTGGGTTCAGTTTTTGACCCAGTTTTACTTCCAGTTCTACTGTCCCTCGTTGAACATGGATGCAGAAATCCTCAACAAAATATTAGCAACTCAAACTCAGGAATATGTTAAAAGTATCATTCATCACAATCAAGCAGGATTTAATCTAGGGATGCAAGGGTTCGGTATTCACAAATCAATCAATGTGATACGTCACACCAACAAACGGAAGGATAAAAACTATATAATCATCTCAGGAGATGCAGAAGAAAAGCATTTGGCAAAATTCAACATCTGCTCGTGATCAAAACTCTCAACAGAGTAGGATTAGAGGGAACATACCTCGACATAATAAAGACCACAGCCTTTATTGAAAAACCCACAGCTAACATCTTGTTCAGTGGTGAAAAACCGAAAGCTTTTCCTCTAAGATCAGGAACAAGACGAGGATGTCCACGACCACCACTTTGATTCAGCTTCGTACTAGAAATCCTAGCCATAGCCGTCAGACAAGAAAAAGAACTAAAAAGCGTCCAAATTGGAAGAAAGAAGTAAAACTTTACTTTTGCAGTTGACATGAGAGTGTACATGAAGAAAACCAGGAGAGTCCACCAAAAAACCATTAGAACTCATCAACGAATTCAGTAAAGTTGCAGGATACAAAATTGATATGCAGAAACCTGCTGTGTTTCTATACACGAACAACAAAGTAGCAGAAAGAAAAAATTTAAAAACAGTCCCATTTACAGTCGCACCAAAGGAATAAAATACCTAGGAATAAATTTAGCAAAGGAGGTGAAAGACCTATACTCTGAAGACTATAAGACGTTGATGAAAGTAATTAAAGATGACACAATGGAAAGATATACCATACTCATGGACTGGAAGAATTAATATTGTTGAAGTATTCATACCACCCAGTGCTTCAGAGTCAGTTAGATATCACCTCATACCAGATGAACGGATAAAGAAGATGTGAAATAGATACACAATAGAGTATCACCCAACCATAAAAAAGAATGAAATGTTGCCATTCTTGCCGTGGATGGACCTAGAGGGTATTACGTTAAGGGAAATAACTTGGACAGGGAAAGACCAATAACGTCTGATTTCACGTATACGTAAAATCTAAAAAACAAAACAAACAGATCTTAAATACAGGGAACAAATGTGGCTGCCAGAGGGGAGGTGGGTGGGGGGCTGGGCAAAATAGGTAAAGGGGATTAAGAGATGCACACTTGCAGTTGTAACAGAAATAAGTCGCGGGGATGAAAAATAAAGAGTAGGAAATATAGTCCATAGTATTGTAATATCGTATGGTGACAGACGGTGACCACACTTGTCCTCGGGAGCGCTGAGTAACATGTAGAATTGTCAAATCACTATGTTGTGTACCTGAAACCAATACGGCATTGTACGTAAACTGTACTCCAATAATTAATTAATTAAAAGAAAATGCACAGACCCCAGGGCCAGCCCCCCTGGTTGTGAATCCTGGTTCTAGCAGGTCACTCTCTGAACCTCAGTCTCTTCATCTCTGCCCACCTCATAGGATTAAATGAGGCAATATAGGCAAAGAGCTCTTGGCCCCGGACTAAATGCTTTTCAAGTGTTAATTATTTTTATTTCTGTTATCTGTAAAATGAGCACTATAATCAGGGCCAGGCTAAGAGCTTCGGAGGCCTCAAAACACCAAAAAGAGATCAGCCTCCCGCCTCTGCTGTCCCCACGTAATTCTTTTTTTCTTTTTTTCAAATTTATTTTTGAGAGAGACCGAGCATGCGCGGGGGAGGGGCAGGGAGAGAGGGAGACACAGAATCCGAAGCAGGCTCCAAGGCTCCGAGCTGTCGGCACAGAGCCCGATGCGGGGCTCGAACCCACGAACTGCGAGATTGTGACCTGAGCCGAAGACAGACACTCGACCGACTGAGCCACTCAGGCGCCCCCGTTCGCATGTAATTCAATAATAAAACAATATGACCCATAAAACCCAAATCCAAAACTCACCATGTGCTGAAATTTTAAAAGCTTCTAATGGCAGAACAGGGTAAGTTCACCCAACAGGAATGATCATGTTTCCTTGGTGCTTTATGTTGTGCTCAGACCTAAATCTATGTTTAGTTGTCCTGTTGGGAAGTAGGGGGCGGACAGTTCTGTCTCCCAGGATGATTGATAGAATTCCAGGAGGTAAATGGGAAAGTGATGGGGAAGACTGCCTGCCATGGGATAGGAGCTTGGGAAATGGGAGCTGGGATTAGAATTTTTGAAAGGGTGTTTTTCACTGCACTGCTCATAACTGCTATACTTGTGGTTAATTGTTTGCTTCTGTAAAATCGCAGTACCCATTAAGCTCTCGCTGGCAGCACGAAAGAATAATTGTCAGGTTCCTAAATCAGGGTTCTGTTTTCTTTGTGAGCACTGGTATTCCTATTACTTTGGCTTTGTTAGTGATATTTATTTATTTTCCTCCAAAGGAGGACGTGTTTGAATTGCTGTAGGTAAGTTTGAAGTTTAGATCTTAAATTACCCAACAAAGACCTAGACTCTTTATTCCCTTTTGGAGTCAATACCATGCAGATGAGTTTTGGGAAAGGCAAACTTCCTGATTGTTATATCTTCATTCTTTTATCATTACAGTATGTTCCTCTAAATCTGTAGTAATGGTTTTTATTTGCAAATCTATTTGAAACTATGTCAGCTTTCTTTTATCTGGTGTTTGCCTTGTGTGAATTTTTACAGTTCTTTGCTCTGAGTCTTTGTGTGTTTTTATATTTAAAACGGGTATCTTGTAATAAGCCTGTAGTTCATTTTTTTAATGTTTAGTTATTTACTTTGAGAGAGAGAAGGAGAGAGAGCCCCTGCATGCATGTGCACACAAGCAGGGGAGGGGCAGAGAGAGAGGGAGAGAGAGAATCCCAAGCAGGCTCTGTGTTCTCAGCCCAGAGCCTGACAGAGGGCTTGATCCCATGAACCATGAAATCATAACCAGAGCTGAAATCAAGAGTCAGGTGTTTAACCAGCTGAGCCACCCCGGTGCCCCAAAGCCGGTAGTCACTTCTATAATCCAGTCTTGTAATATTTTTTTAGTGGGAGTATTTATTCTGTAAGTGAAATGGACATTAAGTATTTAATTACTGATAAATTGGAGTTTAGATCTCTTTTTTTTTTCTATCCCTTCTCTTCTTTGTTTCTTTTTCTCTACTTTCTTCCTTTCTTTTGGGTTAAGTATTTTTATTAGTCCATTTTTCTTCTATTAGCTTGTTAGTATACATTTTTTATTATTATTCTGAGTAGTTACCCTAAAGATTGTAACATGCATCCTTTGTAAATCTTAAAGTTTACTATAAATCAGTGTAGAAAAAACGCAATGTCCTTAGAACATATAAACTTCATTTATCCCCCTCTAACTTACGTACTTATCCTTTTGTGTTGTTCTTCACCCTTTGCTGAATTTTCATGCTTCCAGACCATTCATTGCACATCCACTAGTGGCAAATAATCTTATTTTGGGTTTGGTTAGTTTTTGTCTTTAGTTTTGAAGGCTTTCCTGCTGGCCTAGAATTCTGCATCAGCAGACGAACCTCCATTGTTTTTTTGGTTCCCATCCTACTTGCAGAGAAGTCTTACAATTCCTTCTTTAAAGATCATTTGCCTTTTATTCACTCTCTGTCTGCTTTTAAGAGAATATATTCTCATGTGTACAGTTTGACTGTCATACGCCCTGGAGTGTTTTCCTCTGTGTTTATTTTACTTTGGATTTGCAGAACTTCTTGATGGCATTGGCTTGATGTCTTTATCAGTCTTGAAAGGTTTTCTGTCAGTGTCTTGTTAAATACTGTTTCTGATTTGTTCTCTCTCTTCTATCGTTCTGTGGCCCCTATTACATGTATGTTAGACCTTTTCTCCACGTCCCATGTTTCTTTTATGCTTTTTTAAAATCTATTTTCCTTTCCGGCCCTCTTTCTGAGATTTATGTACTGACTTATCTTCCAGTTCATTAATCTTTTCTTTTGCTACATCAAATCTGTTGTTCAACTGCTGTATTGAGCTCTGAATTTCAATGACTGTATTTTTTGGTTTTCAAATTTTCGTTTGGATTTTTAAAAATACTCTCGATCTAAAGTAGCATTCTCCATTTAAACCTTGTTTCTTGATCATATTATCAAGGTGGTCAGGGAGTCCCAAGTTTGACAGCTCCAATATCTGAATCTTATTGTGGGTTTGTTTTTTGTCTTGGTTCCTGATCATTTTGTCTTGTCTCCTTGCATGGCTGATAATTTTTATTAAGTGCTAAACATTGTATGTGAAAAATTGTGGAAACCCTGGAAGGTAAGACCTTCGCCAAAAGAAAAGTTGCTTTTCTTCTGCCAGCCAATGATACTAGAGGTGAATCACTTTGATCCCATAAAGGATTATTGGATGACTTAAGATGACTTAAGATTGGATGACTAAACCATATTAAAAGGAGAATTCCAGATGAATTAAAGATTGGAGCATCTTTTAAAATTCTAAGTGAAAATAGAAATGCAGACAAATTAAAATGTAGACACATTTTAATATCCTAGAGTTACGGAAACAATTTTCACACCTAAAAATAAATTATTGGGCAAGTATATAAATTTTTTGTTCTGCAAGACACTGTAAATAAAGAAAACAGACAAATGAAAAGGTAAGAAAAGAAATTTACAGCATCTAACACTAGCAATAAACGAATACATAGACTCTACAAGGCACTCCAGCAAATCATCAAGAAAAGATAAAAAGAAAACCCAGTAGGGGCACCTGGGTGGCTCAGTTGGTTTAGCATCCGACTCTTGATCTCAGCTCAGGTCATGATCTTACAGTTTGTGGGGTCAAGCCCTGCATCGGGCTCTGCACTGGCAGTGTGGAGCCTGCTTGGGATTCTCTCTCTCT
The DNA here is from genome assembly GCF_024362965.1 of Panthera pardus. Lineage (NCBI taxonomy): Eukaryota > Metazoa > Chordata > Mammalia > Carnivora > Felidae > Panthera > Panthera pardus. The sequence goes on along the minus strand of NW_026526821.1, from coordinate 14,211,136 downwards.
GTCCTCTCTCCTGCTCAGGCTCTGTCTCTCTCTCTCTCTCTCTCAAAATAAATAAATAAACTTTAAAAAAAAAAAAAAAAGAAAGGAAAGAAAAGAAAACCCAATAGAAAAGTGAGCAAGGATAAAACATACGAATAGACAGTTCCCAGAAACTCACGTGTCCCACAGTTACGTAACTCTGTGCTCAAATGCACTAGTAATCGTAGAAATACGAATTCAAACAACTGTGCTATCGCTTCCCACCCATTAGTTTGACAAAAAGTAGGAAGTTGGACAATGCTCCGTGTTAGCAAGAATTTATGAAACTAGAACACTGATGCACTTCTGGTGGGAATCTAGATTAGCACAGAAATTATGAGGACCAATACACCCAATGACAGATATCATCCTTGAATATATATATATATATACACACATATGTATATGTTTTAAGAATGTGTGTGTGTAAACACATATAGAGATACATGTTTTAGATACATATTTTTAAATTTTTATTTATTTAAGTAATCTCTACACCCAACGTGGGGCTCAAATTCACAACCCCAAGATCAAGGGCCACGTGCTCCTCTGACTGAGCCAGCCAGGCGTCCCTAGGTATATATATACTTTTTTAACGAAGATGTTCGTTGCAGCATTATTTCTAGGTAGCTGAGAGACGAACGCTCCTGGATGTTTATCACTAGGGCAATTCGTAAATACAGTAGAGTGAATACACAGTATGGAATTCTAACTATAATTATGCTTGATAACTATTCAGCAGTGGGTACCCATTATAAAATCACAGTGCAGACTGGAGAGAAAAAGCCCAATAAACAAGAAGAGATCTCCTGCACAGCACTATCCATGTAAATTAAAACCCAATTCACGCGTAAAACAATACGGTGTCATTGATAAGAAATGTTTTAATGTTTATTCATTTTTGAGAGACAGAGAGAGACAGAGCGTGAGCGGGGGAGGCGCAGAGAGAGAGGGAGACACGGAATCCGAAGCAGACTCCAGGCTCCGAGCTGTCAGCACAGAGCCCGACCCGGGGCTCGAACCCATGAACTGCGAGATCACGACTGGAGATGAAGTTGGACACTTAACCGACTGAGCCACCCAGGTGCCCCATAGAGCATCATTTATAAGGAGACATATTTACATATTTCATTCATTAGAGTCATTGTCTCGGGTGGGGTGGAAAAATGAGACTAAATGGGAAATTTTTAAAAATCTTGTTTGAAGGGGCCGCCCAGGTGGCTCAGTCGGTTGAGCGTCCTACTCTCGGTTTCGGCTCAGGTCACGATCTCACAGTTGCGTGAATTGGAACCCCACGTCAGGCTCTGTGCTGACAGTGCAGAGCCTGCCTGGATTCTCTCCCTTCTCCCTCTCTCTCTGCCCCTCCCCACTCACGCTGTCCCTGTCTCTAAATAAACAAATAAACGTATAGAATAAAATAATGCAATAAAAATCTGTTTGGAGAAACTAATCACTCAATTATAGATTCCCCCCACCCCCCACCCCCGCCCTGGTCTCTCTCCTTCCAAGTCCCTTCCATCTTTTTTTTCCCCTCCCGTCCTTCAGATGTTACTAGGATGACAGAATGAACACGATCCTGTGTCAGGTGCTGTGGGGGAAATAAAGGTGATTTCCATGTTGGCTTGACCACGTGAGGCAAAAGTCCAAAGGTGAACGTGCCAAAAGCTTTCCTGGCAGTACTCTGCCCCAGCGTTAGAACTCCCAAGCACATTCCTGCTCTGAGCTCCTGAGGACGACAGGAGCACTCAATAAAATAAACAAGCCCTGTGACTGAGGCCAGAAGTCACAGTACTGCTCCTTTCCCCGTCAGGCAGATGTTTATCAGCGAACATAAAGGTACAAACTCTAGAAGCTTGTTTGTGTGGAATCCTCTCGTCAGATTAAAAAGTGTATGTAAAGTACTTCCTATGTGCACGTCCTGGGATAAGTGGCTGCTTTGTTCTTTTTTTATAATTATTAAGCGTTTCGGGCACTCGAGGATGTATAATAGCCACATAGCAGTGGTACGTCCAAACCCCCTGCTTACAAACTAAAACCGGGTTGGCCAGCTTTTCCTGCAAGGTTCTTAAATATTTTCAGCTTTGCGGGTCCCTATCACACCTGCCGTCCTCAGAAGGTGCGGCGTGAGCATAGCCTTGGACAGTACAGTCAACCAACGAGCAGGGCTGGGTTCCAAGAAGACTTGACTTACGGACACTGTGAGCTTCACAGGTCACGAAATGTGATCCTGCTTTTGATTGGTTTTCAAACCGTTTAAAAATGTGAAAGCCATTCTGAGCCCCTGGGCCACAGGAAAAGATGGGCTGGATTTGGAAGGGCCATAATTTGTGTCGAGCCCTGAACCAAAATGTTACGAACTCACTGGAGGCCCTCGGGGTACCACGTCCCAAATGGCATCCCCCTGCCATCCCCTGAGTTACTCATTCTCGGAAATGTTTTTCATCCCATACGTACTGTTATCTGTGTATTGCATGTGTGTATATCCCTAAACGGTATATAGTATTGATTTGTATTCTTTTTAATGTTTATTTATTTTTGAGAGAGAGAGAGAGAGAGAGAGAGAGAGAACATGATCGGGGGAGAAGTAGAGAGAGAGAGGGGGAGACACAGAATCGGAAGCAGGCTCCAGGCTCTGAGCTGTCAGCACTGAGCCCGACGCGGGGCTCGAACTCACAGACCGTGAGATCACGACCTGAGCCGAAGTCGGACGCTCAACCGACTGAGCCCCCCAGACGCTGCTAGTATTGATTTGTATATTTTGCACTTCCTAGAAATATCATCTTTTGGGTACCCTTCTGCCTCTTTGCTCAGTACTTTGTCGGTCTGTCTGTCCGTCGCGCTGTGTGGAGTCGTGCGTTACGTCTTTTTCACCGCTGTATCGCATTCTGCTGTCGGACCACACACTACCTGCATCATCACTCTTCCTCTGGGACTGAATGGACATTTAGATTACTACCTACTAAGGCCTTTCCTTACGGGGACCATCGCTTTTCATACTCCGCGTGACCTCTTCGGGGAGGTACTTTGAGAATCCCCTTGTCCAGACGAGAAAGCTTTTGACTTAGAGCAGTTTGGTAACTTTCTAAAGGCAGTGAAGAGCGAAACTGAAATCGGAACCCGTGACCTTTCCACGATGGAATCTGAGTTTATAGCCACTTTGCCACCAGTCCGTATGTTGTGTTCCGTTAAAGCGATGATAGCAGATCCTCCCCGACAATGACCTCACGATACTGATGTGCTGTCGACAAACTCAGCCTCTCTCTGAGGACACCTTGAATCAGTGCCAGATACGTTGAGCCCTGTGAAAACAGCCAGGTACGGGATTGTGCACACACGAACAAGAAACCTCACTTCCTAACCACAGTGGGTAGGGACCGAGGAGGCATGAGCCCAGATACGGTGCAAGCACTGACCGGTTTTCGATTAAAAAATGCGAAAGACCCAGGAGATTTGTCCCGCGCTTTCCCTGCCCCCCGTAACATTTTATCGAAGTCGTGAGTAATTTGGGAGCTGGTGTTTCCTGTCTTGGTGGGGACCAGCATGATGGGCTGTGGAGTTTGGCCTGCCAGGAGGGACTCGGTGAGTGTCAGGGATGCCTTCCGCGCCTCTCTCCACCAGTCCACGTAGCACTGTGTCCGTTTTTGTCTCGAAGCTGCAGTCTCCTCCTCTCCCCAAGCCTCCGCTTTTGGGAATCCAAACCCAAACGTTCTCTCTCCGCCCGTGTCTCCCTTCCTCTGCTGGGAAGGCTCCCTAGCTCGTTCCAGCTCACTCAGATGACATTTAAAAGAGACCAGGATGTGATTTTTCTAATGGCAAAATATAGTATGAAGGAGGGGAAAGTTTTAATCAAGTGGATGTATTCTCCGGAGGGGAGCAAGCACTTCATTTTAATTCCTTATTTCCCTTTGATGAAAAGTTTAGTGAATTTTTATTATGTAGAATTTATAAGACGGCTGGGTTTAGGTAATCAGCTTTAATATTTATACTCTTAGGGAAAGAAATAGGAATCATTAGTAAGCATGCATAATTAATGAATAAATTACATTTCCCTTTGTTTTCTTTCAGGTACAAGGAAATGCTAGAACTGGTGATCTCACCCAGCCTCACTGTAAACGGCGATTGTCCGGGTAAACTGAAGCTTAGCCGCACCGACGCCGATGTCTGGACTCTGAGTGACATAGAAGGTAGGCCTCCTGGCGTGAGTTTCGGCGGGACCTGTGTTGGTCCCCCCTGCCCCACCGCGGAAGTTAGTAAGGGACTGGCAGCCTTAGACACGCATCCTTTCGAAAACACCGTCACGATGGCAGTTTCTCCTCCCGCCATCGGGATTGTTGCCTCTGGACCAAAAGAAACTTTGGCATGCCCTGCTGACAGCTCCCATCTAGTCGGTAGAGGTGTGAGCGTGCTGGTTCGCGTTCTGAACTTCCTGTCCCGAGAAACGCTGACACTTCCACCGCGGCTAATAGTCAGTTTCGGGTGTGTTACAGGCCCCGGCCCTGGGTGGGTCCTGTGGGGTCCGGGCTCCAGCTCAGGAGTCTGTCCCTCAGCGCTGTCCCCACCCCTCCACTCCCCCCCCCCCCCGCCCCCCAGCCATCCTGCATCCGGGCAGGCGTCTTGTTTACGAAGGTTTGACGCTGGGACCAGAACTCGTCTGCCTTTGGCTTTCAGGTTGGGTTGGAGTCAAGGAAGCAGAGGAGAGTTAAGCTGTTTAAAAAATTATTGGCAAATGGTGCAGCCGAACTAGTTTTCGCTAGAACAATTCCAGCTATTGTTTGCTCTGTTTGGGATCTGTCAGCCTTCCTGGGAGAGCTGGGAGTTAGCAAAAGGCATTACGCTATTATGTTTAACCATTGGGCTTAACCCTTTAGTCGGGCCCGCTTTCGGATTTGCCGCCGGTGTCCCGGGACCCCGGGCTGACTCTCCTTCGCTGTCTGTGTATGATGCCAGCTCAGGGGGCATCGATCCTGCATCCTGTCGTGGGAGACCAGAGCCTTGTGTCTAGTCAGATACAACATCGCAAGGAATTTGCTTTTAAGCAACGCCAGGCTTCCACGAATAATGATTACCATCACCGGAGCAATGACATTTCCCTCGCATGCTGGTAACAAAGCTGGGATAAGTCAACCAAAAGTACCACCAAGAGGGTCTGGGCTCCCCCACCAAACCACATGCTGGAGAACATGCCCTCATTCTTCGTGGCCCTTTGGAGTGTAAACTGTGCTCTTTGAGAGTTTGAGACAATTTATTAAGCCCCGTTCGAAGACAATCATTCTCTTCTGAGTAGAGGCACTGTTCGACCCAGGACCTCATTTCAGAGCCAGGCAAGCTAGGAGGAGGAGGCTGCCGGGGGAGGAAGATCCAAGGCTGAATCCCAGCCCCACTGCTCCCCAGACCGGTGGCCTCGGGCAAATTGTTTAACCTCTCTGAGCCTCCGTTTTCTTACCTGTCAAATGGGGGCATAATCACGACCCACTTCCTAGCCTGCTTACTGCTGCCTGGCACACCATGGGCGCGTGGTACCGTGGCTGAACTTGCTATCCCATGGTCATTCTCCTCTGAATCAAATAACCACGGTGCGTGTAAAACCACGGCTGCAAACTGGCAGCTCGCGACCAAGTCTGGTCTTCAGGTATGTCTTTGTTTGGCGTACAACGTCCTTTAAATAAAAGTGAACTTGTACGAATCAGGAGAGTTCACATAAAAATCTGGATTCCTAGGGGCGCCTGGGGGGCTCAGTCGGTTAAGCGTCCGACTTCGGCTCAGGTCACGATCTCACGGTTTGTGGGTTTGAGCCCCGCGTCAGGCTCTGGGCTGACGGCTCGTAGCCTGGAGCCCGCTTCCGATTCTGTGTCTCCCTCTCTCTCTGCCCCTCCCCCACTCACACTCTGTCTCTGTCTCTCAAAAATGAATAAACACTGAAAATATTTTTTGAAAACCTGGGTTTCTAGTTGCCTTTGAGATGCTGAGCACTTTAGACGTGCTGGGCCCACATTCCCACCTGGCTGCCACTAGTGGGAGCTGAGGGGCAGCTGTCCCTCAGATGGATCCCTGCCACTCCCTTCTGTCCTTAATTTTTGCGAGGCACATACTTTGCGCCAGGCCCTGTGGAAAGCAGTGTAACGGCAGATTAACCCTCCTCCTCCTCCTCCCCTGTCACCAGCAGAGCAAATACCTGGCACTTGCTGTGTGCTAGATGTGACTGTACTCACTCACTGAATCCCCACAACCCCAGGAAGGGGGTAGCGTGATTAACCTTGTGTTACAGATGAGGAAACTGAGGCACAGAGGAGTCGAATGGCGTGATTGAGCTGGCGCAGTTCAGCGACAGCCAAAATTTGAGCCTAGGTCGTCTGACTCCGAAGGCTGTTCTTCTTATCAGTGCACTATACTGTTTCCCACTGAATTATGACACCCCTATTAGGCTACGAGCCCATCTTACAGATGTGGAAGTTGAGGCACAGGGGGTTAAATATACGGTAAGCAACCCAGAGACGCACAGCTAGTGGTAGGGCCAGGAATCAGACTCAGGCACTCTGGCTCCGGGGTCTCCGCTTGGAAACTTCAGAATCACTTTCTGCCAAACCCTGAAGAGTCCTCGTGCCTCCGGTAATCGTCCCTGCACAGCGGGAGCACCCGCAGACACCCCATCTCTCTCCTTCTTTTGTGACGGGGAGCTGTCCGCACCCTCTGCCCTGCCCTGGATGGAGCAGGCTGGCTGCTGAGGCGAAGGCTTTGGGGCTGAGTGTTGGGGTGGGGGGAGGTTGCTCCCAAATTCAGAGCAGGCAGGGGCCGGCAGGGGCAGCTTACTCACACACACACACACACACACACACACACACACCCCTTTTCCTTCTCTTGCGATGGGCGGTGAGCTCCCCAGCTCCGCAGGGAACATTCCACCCTAGTTGTGGCCTCAAGTGCCAGATTCGGCCCCCTGGGCCCTTCTTTCGGTGACAGAGGCATTACTGAGTGACTGCAGGGACCCAGATCCAGGGAGGACCCCGGGGGGCATGAGCCACGGGGCCCACATTCAGGGGGACTCTGGAGCGAATGTGGAGCCGAGAAATCCCCCAGTGGCTCCCACTGCCTCCATGGCTCTGCCTCTAACCATCTGTGGGTCCCTGGTCTCATCAGCCTCTTGGAGATTATTTGCCTCATCTGTTAAAGGGGAGTAATTATTCCACTGACCTCCCCGAGGTGATACGAAGATGAAATAGTTAACACACGGAGAGGACTTAGCGTTTCTTAGAAAGTATAGAATGAGGTCTAATTTCCTTACCCTTGGCCACCAGGATCACCTTGTCTGTCCCTGCCAGCCTCTCAAAGTCACCTCCTCCCTGTCCCCTTTGCTCGGGGAACCGAGTCCTTGGACAGAGCCCTGACCTTGTTTCTTTTGCTGTAACTCAGGAGCGTGATTCTGCCCTCGGGGTCTTTGCACATGCTGTTCCCTCGGCCTGGTCTCCCCCTGTCTCTAGGACCATCTTCTCAGCCATCGTTTCTCATCACAGAGGTCTTTCCTATCGCATGTAACCGTTCAGTCCCTCATTTGGCAGGTGTTTGTTCAGGCCGGCATTGTTTTAAGGACTAGAAAGTCAGCCCACAAAAGCCTCTCCCCTCCCGGAGCCTATGCCAGGGGTCTGGCAGGCAAGAGGCTGATAAAACAGTAAATAAGCAAAGTACACAGCATGTCGGACCGTGATATGCGCTGTGGGGTGGGGGCGGGGGGTGGGGAGGAGAAGCAGGAAAGGAGGATAAGGAATGCAGGGATGTAAGGACCTCCCTGGGAAGGTGACACCTGAGTAAAGACCTTCAGGAGATGAGGGAAGGCGTTCGTGTCCACGTGGAAGGAAGAGGAAACAGCAAGTGCAAAGGCTCTGGGGCAGCAGTGTTCCCAGAGCACCGGAGGGGCAATAAGGAGGCTAGCGCAGCTGGAGCCCAGGGAGCAAGGCGCCGTGGGGGAGACGAGGTCAGAAAGATGGCCAGCTCAGACTTCCCCTGACTTCGAGAGCCACTGACAGGATTGTGGCTTCTACCCTGAGTGAGCCGGAAGCAATGAGAGGGTTTGGAGCAGGGGCGGGGCTGTGGGACCCGCATATTGATAGGAGCCCCCCCGCCCCGACTGGGGGTCAGGAGAACGCTGACGTGAGAACAATGGGCGGTCAGGACCGAATGGGAGCCCAGAGACCAGCCAAGAAGGTGTTACAATAATGCAGGTGAGAGGTGCCAGCGCCTTGGATCGGGGCAGGCAGAAGGGCTCAGATTCTGGGCCGCATTTGAGGGGAGAGCCGACAGAACACCCACCCACCCCCGTTTTGGGCCCTGCTGCCTGTCTCCAGCGTCCCACCCTCTGCCGAAGGCGCACGCGTGTCCTCTCGTTGTTCGTCAGGCTCCCAGCTAGAATGTCAGTTCTCGGAAGGCAGCCTTGCCCACCCTCGTCTGGGTTTCTCCCCCTGCTGAGAGCATGTGGGACACCGACACTTAGCAGGTGCTTCAGAAATCCTGGCCCAGCGAGTGAGGACAGAAGGTGAAGCACTCCCCACGACGGTGGGACGGTGGGACGGCTGAATGGGCGCTCCCCTCTGTAGGCCCCACGCCCCGTACCCCTTGCCTAAAGCCCTTCCTTTTCCTCTGTTTTCCCGTGACACGTCAGTTCCGACTCCCCAGCTACCACATAAACACACGATCCTTATAAAGACTCGAGGGGCGCCTGGGTGGCGCAGTCGGTTAAGCGTCCGACTTCAGCCAGGTCACGATCTCACGGTCCGTGAGTTCGAGCCCCGCGTCGGGCTCTGGGCTGATGGCTCGGAGCCTGGAGCCTGTTTCCGATTCTGTGTCTCCCTCTCTCTCTGCCCCTCCCCCGTTCATGCTCTGTCTCTCTCTGTCCCAAAAATAAATAAAAAACGTTGAAAAAAAAAAAATTAAAAATAAAAAAAAGACTCGAAACATCAGACCACATCTCCCCGTGCTCAGTGTCCCCTCCCTTCCCCGGAACCAACCACTGTTACCGCGTTTTGTGCGCAGGCTGAGACCTTTTTGTAAGCCCTCGCATTTGTACCGATTGTATTTATGTGACTTAGGTGTGTACGTTTATGTATATATATTTACAAAGGTACCTTTACTATAGGAATTAACAGTGTCGCTGGAAAAACTTCTGGGACACAAAAGCTAGCGTGTAATACAGATTTGCTCTAACTTGCTCTGTTCACTCAAGGCGCGTTAAGACATGATTTACCTCTTTTTAGCTTCACTGACTAACACACTAAAGAATGACCCAGTTCATTAAGCCATGCCCGGTCCGTGAACATGAGGTTATTTGTAATTTTTTGCTCTTGCAATCAATGCTGCCGGGCTGTCGTCATGCAGGCTGTTATTTGAACACGTGCCGTCTTGCTCTAGAGGAGATGCTGGTGGTCATCAGCTTGTTTGATGCACCTGCTGTGCGTGAGGCCCTGGCGACCCGGGAGAGAACCGGACCCACCCGCAGCCTGCCTTCAGGGACTTTGCAGGTGACTGTGTTCCAGGGACCCTTTCTGCATCTCCCCACGGTCCCTGCACGTCACATCCTACAGGGTTTGGGCTCAGCCGGGCCATATGTGTCTTCGAGGTCCGCCACTTGCTCCCTGGGTGAATGTCACCCAATTCCTGTTCTCCCTGAGCCTGTCTCCTCACCTGGATGATGAAGATATGTTCGCTGCACGCGTTTGTTCGTTAAATTGTTCCAGAATGCCTGCCGTGAGCCAGCGCCTGGTGCAGGTGATGGGAATATAATGGTGAAGGAGACAGACCCCTTCCCAGAGTTCATGTTCTAATGGGAGAGGCAGGTATTTTTACACAAATATGGGACTTCAGATGGTGGTAATTTCTATGAGGAAATAAAGCAGGAATGTGACAGAGGTGACCTGTATGCAGGCCAGGGGTTAGAAAAGCTTTAGCGCGATTATGTTAAAGCCTTTTGCAGAGTGCTCGATGCTTAGAAAACACTCGGTAGAGGTTAGCTCTGTGTCTCTCGCTCTTTAATGTGCATACACTCACCTGGGAACTTTGTTAACTTGCAGATTCTGATCGGGCCTAAGGGTCTGCATTTCTGACAAGCTCCCAGGTGATGCTGATGCTTCCGGTCAACCAGCCACTCGGAGTAGCGAGGTGCTAGCTCCGTGGTTCTCAAATTCTTTTTCATCAAAGTCACCTTGCAAGTTTTGTTGGCACACAGATTGAAGGGCCCCACTGCTGGCTTTGCTGGTTGGGCCTGGGGCCCAAGAATTTGTGTTTCTAACAAGTTCCAGATAATACTGATGCTGCTGGCCCAGGGACCACACTTTGAGAACCAGATTTCTGCACTGGCTTTGAACCTGGTTGGCTTTTGAACCTGGAATCTCCTGGAAGGTTTAAAAGAAAAATGTCTAAGGCTCATGTCCAGATCCCACCCCCAGAAAATCTGATTTAATTGGTCAGTAGTGTGACGCAAGCAATGGGATTTTTCTAAAGCTCTCCAGACAAGTTTGTTGTGCACCCAGGGTTGAGAACAGTTGTTTTAGATGGCAAATTCCTCCAGGATAAGGACAGTTTTTTATTCCTATGTACATATTTAAGTTATTGTTCCTGATTAGCAAAGAGCTTAGTCTATGACTCATGGTAGATCCTTAAAAATTATTTATGGATGGATAGGTAGATAGATTAATGGGTGGAAAGGTAGAGGATGGATGGATGGATGATGGATGAGTGGATGGAAGATGGGTGGTTGGGTAGAGGATGGATGTGTGGGTAGATAGAGGATGGATGGGTGAATGGATGGATGGATAGGTGGATGGATGGATGTGTAGATGGATGGATGGGTGGATGGATGGATGTGTGGATGGATGGATGGATGTGTGGATGGATGGATGGATGGATGGATGGATGGATGGATGGATGGATGGATAGGTGGGTGGATGGATGGATGGATGGATGGATGGATGGATGGATGGATGGATGTTTGGATGGGTGGATGGGTGGATGGCTGGCTGGCTGGATGGATGGATGTGTGGATGGATAGATGTGTGGATGGATGGATGTGTGGATGGATGGATGGGTGGATGGATGGATCAGTGGATGGATAGATGTGTGGATGTGTGGATGGATAGATGGCTAGATGGATGGATGGATGGGTGGATATGTGGATGGTGGATGGATGGATGGATGGATGGATGGATGGATGGATAGGTGGATGGATGGGTGGATGGATGGATGGATGTGTGGATGGATAGATGTGTGGATGGATGGATGGATGGATGGATGGATGGATGGATGGATGGATAGGTGCATGGATAGGTGGATGGATGGATGGATGGATGGGTGGATGGATGGGTGGATGGATGGATGGATGTGTGGATGGATAGATGTGTGGATGGATGGATGGATGGATGGATGGATGGATGGATGGATGGATAGGTGCATGGATAGGTGGATGGATGGATGGATGGGTGGATGGATGGATGGATGTGTGGATGGATAGATGTGTGGATGGATGGATGGATGGATGGGTGGATGGATGGATGGGTGGATGGATGGATCAGTGGATAGATAGTTGTGTGGATGTGTGGATGGATAGATGGCTAGATGGATGGATGGATGGGTGGAAAGGTGGAGGATGGATGGTTGGATGATGGATGAGTGGATGGAAGATGGGTGGTGGGTAGAGGATGGATGTGTGGGTAGATAGAGGATGGATGGGTGAATGGATGGATGGATAGGTGGATGGATGTGTAGATGGATGGATGGGTGGATGGATGGATGTGTAGATGGATGGATGGATGTGTGGATGGATGGATGGATGGATGGATGGGTGGATAGGTGGATGGATGGATGGATGGATGGATGGATGTTTGGATGGGTGGATGGCTGGCTGGCTGGATGGATGGATGTGTGGATGGATAGATGTGTGGATGGATGGATGTGTGGATGGATGGATGGGTGGATGGATGGATCAGTGGATGGATAGATGTGTGGATGTGTGGATGGATAGATGGCTAGATGGATGGATGGATGGGTGGATATGTGGATGTGTGGATGGATGGATGGATGGATGGATGGATGGATGGATGGATGGATGGATAGGTGGATGGATGGATGGATAGGTGCATGGATAGGTGGATGGATGGATGGATGGGTGGATGGATGGGTGGATGGATGGATGGATGTGTGGATGGATAGATGTGTGGATGGATGGATGGATGGATGGATGGATGGATGGATGGATGAGTGGATGGATGGATCAGTGGATGGATAGATGTGTGGATGTGTGGATGGATAGATGGCTAGATGGATGGATGGATGGGTGGATAGATTAATGGGTGGAAAGGTGGAGGATGGATGGATGGATGATGGATGAGTGGATGGAAGATGGGTGGTTGGGTAGAGGATGGATGTGTGGGTAGGTAGAGGATGGATAGGTGAATGGATGGATGGATAGGTGGATGGATGGATGTGTGGATGGATGGGTGGATGGATGGATGTGTGGATGGGTGGATGGATGGATGGGTGGATGATGGATGAGTGGATGGAAGATGGGTGGTTGGGTAGAGGATGGATGTGTGGGTAGGTAGAGGATGGATAGGTGAATGGATGGATGGATAGGTGGATGGATGGGTGGATGGATGGATGTGTGGATGGGTGGATGGGTGGATGGGTGGATGGGTGGATGGATGGATCAGTGCATGGATAGATGTGTGGATGTGTGGATGGATAGATGGCTAGATGGATGGATGGATGGGTGGATATGTGGATGGTGGATGGATGGATGGATGGATGGATATGTGGATGGATGGATAGATGGATGGATGGATGGGTGGATGAACACAGGATGGTCTTGAGGAATCACAAATAACTTTAGGCCGATGATTAGCTTTGAATCCTTAGTAAAATCTCCTTATTTCTGTATCTGTAAAATACAGATAATAAGTTCTTCTTTCAGTTGTTATGGACACTGATAGAGGGAAGACTCATGCAGTCCTTAGCACAGCGCCTGGCTTATAGGAACCACTTGAGAAATATTAGCCATCATTCACTGCTATTCAAGGGAAAATTGGATTTGAATTGTATCCTGTCTTCTGGAAGGAGAGGAAAAAATGTTGCGGAACTAAGAAAGCAAAGCTGAATAGAGAAAACTTTTTCATTTAAAATGCAGATACATTTTGCAGAAGCCAAGGCTGTATTCTCGTTGTTTCCTCTGAGAGGTGAGACCGCGCCCAGGGGACAAGCTGGGCTGTCCGCTCTCAGACCTCCTGCATCTCTTCTGTCCTGGGCACAATAGGGTCTGATTTCAAGTTCCCATCTCATGAGTTCCTGCCTGGACCTGGCAGATTTCGATTCATCTCCTCCCCCCAGCCAGGTTGAGCTGCCCAGACCTTTGCCAGAGTCCTCACCTGGCGAGAGGCGGATCCGCTGTGCCTCTCCCACCCTTCCGCCTTTCCCAGCTGGCTCCCTGGGGGCCTTAGCACCCCGAATGACCTCTACCTGCATGGAACAGAAATCACACTCTGGGGACGCCGGTGTATGGGGAAGGAAATTGCCAACCCTCTCCTTATGAAAAAGGGCACCGACTATTATTAATTATCAAATGCCTTCCCTGGATAAAGAGCTCTCACCCCTGGCCGTGTCTCCTGGACTTCACACATTCTCCAGCCATTGTCTGCTGTATGTTGGTAACACCTCTCTTGTCGCTTGCTTACTGATTTTTCTTTAAAACTGCTCCCTTTCCGTAAATTCATTTTAAGAAGATGACGTAACACCAGCTCCAGAAATGGAAAGTTATGCCTTTGCCGGTCTTGCTGTGATTCGCATACACGTTAAAATAAGTTGGTGATGATTTACATAGAAGAGCGTGTGTTCACATCTCCCCTAAAACCCTCGCGCTCTGGGATTTACGGGCCTTGTTTCTTTCAGTCCTCAGGAACACCCCTATGAGGGACAAATGACTTGTTCGCTGTCACGTAGCCACTCAGTGAGAGTCAGATTTGGGGTGAGCGCTTCCGGACCGCTGATACAGTGCTCTGTCCCGCTGTGGTTGTCCCTGGCCTGAGAGCACCTTCAACCCCCCACCCAAGGGAGATGAGCTGATTCAGTTTGGAGACTTGTACCTTTTGTAGCAAAGACCTGCCTCAAGACATCTTGCTCTAGGAATTGTCTCATCTTATGGGGATCACTTAGAAGTGGCCCCTGGGGTCCAATTAGGCAACATTATAGTGGCTGCCGCTTGCAGAATCATGAGCTTTTTAATCCTCCCAGTGAGAGTTTAAAAAAAAAGTGTCAACATTCAAATTGGGCTCCCGGATTTAAGTGGCTTAAGCAAGGGCCCCAGAGAACGGAAAGCTAAGAATAGCTCCTGGCGTGGAGTGGTTCCCACTTGGCAGGTGCCTGCCTCTTGCAGTCCTGGCAGGCACCTGGTTATGAGGTATTGCCCCATCTTGTGGATGTGAAAACCGAGGCTTAGAGAGAGGCAGTGACAGGCACAAGGTCACACAGTTATCCTGCTGCAGCGTCAGGATTCGTGTTTGGGTCTGACCCCTTTCAGCCCGTGTGCTTTTTGGGGGGAAGAACATGAAGTGGACATGTTACAGACATTTGGGTTGGAGATCTGGCCCACGGTAGGTGCATGAATGCACGAAAATGAATGAACAGAGTGTGAGTGTCTCCGCACGAGTTCCTTCACACAATCATAGCCACACAGAAGTGTGCATTCACACGCACAGACCTAGCTTTGGTTGCCTTGATTGGATCTTATGTCTTGATCCTTTCCATTATCTCCCGGCCCCGTAGGCATTTGAGTTCGTGACTTCTCGAGTGGAGATTTATGGTTACCAACCCGGAACTGGGATACTTTTTAATAATTTGCAGTTCTTGCTTAGCCAGTAGTCCCAAACCGTCACCAGTCAGAAGTGTGGTTTCCCGGGCTGCATGTCAGCACCACCCGGCAGCTTTCTTGCCCTGCCGGCCTGGAGTCTGCGTTTCCACAAGAGCCCCAGGCGAGTCCCGTGGGGGCACTGCCCTATGCCAACCACTTTCTTCCTTCGCAACTTGTTATAATTGCAATTAAGTACTTACTTGGGCAATTCCTTATTTGCCATCCATCTTCCCCACTACACAGGACGTTCCTGACTGCTTCAGCTCACGGTTAGAACCCAGCTCCTAGCACACGCCTGGTGCATGGTGGGCCGTGGAATAAGTGAATGGATGAATGAGTTGAGTGAGTGAGTGAGTGAGCTCATTCCAGAGGTTTTGGCCCTCTGTTTAGTTAATCCTTCTCCCTCCAGCCATAGGAAGCTGGGGAGGAAGAGGAAGAAGCTTAGAGTTTTAAATTCAGAAGGGAACGGAGGAGGCTGTCTGTTGCTCCCCACTTGAGAGCCAGCTGTCCCGTTTTATGTACCAGCCACCTCTTCTGGGACCCATGGTGAGGCTGGGAGATGGGCTACACCGGGTCAGGTCATTACAGCTGCTTTCACCTCTGGCAACGTGGATGTAAGGCTCCCTCAGTGAGTCCTCCGTTGGCCTCAGCCCCATGCGTCATGGCAAGTTCAGTGGCACTAACGAGGTTGAGAACAGGAGGCTGTGGTCAGTGGAAGGCCATCTCCATCTACCAGGCTCCAGATCCCCCCAGTAGGAGAGTAAGCTGCTGCTGCTTCTGAATGTGGTGTTTTCACCACCCTGAAGACGCTGGGGACTCACTGGGTGTGGGGCCTGAGGGTCACCTGCCCCTTGTGCTGATGGCCCCATGTTTTTTTTTTATTGTTTTTGAATGTTTATTCATTTTCGAAAGAGACAGAGCACAAGGAGGGGTGGGGCAGAGGGGGTGGCCGTACACAGAATCCAAAGCAGGCTCCAGGCTCCGAGCCGTCAGCCCAGAGCCCGACGCGGGGCTCGAACCCACGAACCGCGAGATCGCGACCTGAGCTGAAGTCGGACGCTTCACTGACTGGGCCACCCAGGCGCCCCTTGATGGCCCCGTGTGTTTGTGTGGGGCTCACCATGAGCCCTCCCAGATTGCCAGTTTGCTTGTACTCCTGCTGGCCCCTCCGCCAGACTCTGTGAGACTCCGGCCTCACGCGGGGACTCGTGACCACAGTCCACCCCCTCGCTACCCCTCCGGCAAGCTGTGGCACCGCGGTCGTGCTGCTGTGCAGAGCATCGTTGCCTTCAGGCAGTGACGCTGCGGGGCTGTGGGCAAGGTTGTTTCTGGGCTGCATGGAAAGTTCGGTGGCCCGGCCTCCCATATCTCCACCCTCAGTGCATCTGTTGCTCTCTGACTGCCATCGGGGAAAGCTGTCAAATACAATGGCATTCAGAAAGTGGTGACACGAGCAGCCAGGAGATCACCGAAAGACGTCCCGGGCTACCCGGAGGACCCAGTTGTCCCCTGTGACTTGAATGATGATGTTCACTCCGTCTTCCACCTGGGGGCTGGCATCCCGTACGGGACCAGCCTGCCAGGCCCACTTACCAGTATGCAGGTGATATGTTCATATATATGTGCACACAGGCCTCCTGGTCCTTGTGACCTCTGAGGACATCAGCCTTGGACCACAGCAAGAATGCCAGAGGGACAGAGAAGCTCTCTGCTCCCGGCCAGGCCCTGACCCACCTCTGCGTCCAAGGCACTGAACTTCTCCGTCCTTGACCCGGTCCCACCCAGGCCCCCTGAAGAAGGGAAGGAGCGTAAGAGCCCCACCTCGTCACGTCCCATCAGGATTCCCGACGAGGTGTATACCGTCCCTACCTGGGAAAAAAGGCAGAAGGGAGCAGGGCAGGGAGGGAGATCATTCCCCACGGAATGTACTCATTTCCCAGGTTTTCATTCCCCCAAGGGTCCTGGATGAAAAGTTAAATGTGATACCCGCCCAAAAAGATAAAAGCCTGTGTTTCTCAAAAGTCACGCAGTCTGCAGCAGGAAGATCTCTTGTACTGAATGCCCGTGTCTCGCTTGCACAGTCTTCCCGGGGGGTCGCCGGGGCGGGAAAGGGAGAGTCTTGTAGGTTTGCAAAGCAGAGCAGAGGAAGCTGGAGCGAAGCAAATATGCAAATCACGGCACGGAGGTTGGGGCAGAAAGATGCTGCAAATTTACAGAACGCCAGGTTAATCCGAGCCCATAGGAATGTTTGTTTCCATAAGACGCGATTTTTTTGAATATTTACATACTTATTTAAGAAATCATATTCGAAATGTTTAATTCAGTAACTTATGTATTACTAAACGCACTCAAAACATGGGCTTTTACCGCTAATGAGAACTGTGTCTGCCTCGGAATGAGACTGTTCATCCTCTAGTCCTGGGGGAGGGCGGGGACGGGATGCTGGAGGTCCTTCCTGTCTGGGGCAGCGAACCCCAACCAGGGAAATAAATGAGCATTGAGTGAGCACCTACTGGGTGCCAGGGGCTTTCCTTGGCATTAGACCACAGCTGTTCCGGACACACAGTGAGAAATATATTTTTGCACTCCTCTTCCTCACACACGCACGTGTGCACACGCCTCACACAGCACGTTCTCACATCTGTAACTGGAGCAGAAGTCTCATCCAACCCCTTCTTCCCGCGGGCCATCCAGGCTGGTACTGTCCATTCGGTTTTACCGTTTAGCTCGAGCCGGACTCTCTGAACGGACTTCGGGACTCGCCCACCCTCCATCCGGGGCTTTGGGACTCCGGCAGAACTTAACTCTGCCGGGGAAGCGGTTCAGGAAACAGGCTTGGGGCTCCCAAGGCGCTTGGGTTCAAGTCCCGGCTCCGGTGCCCATGGGCCGTGCGGCTTGAGTAGGGCCCTTAGCCTTCCCCGGTTTCTTCATCTGTACCGTGGGGACGGTGACTTCGCCCACCTTGTAGCACCGTTGTGAGGTCTAAGAGAGGGCACGCAGGTGAGCAGTAGCACAGGACCTGGCCCGTAGTGACCTCCTAGGTGCGTGGTAGTAGCTGGTGCGGTGACGAAGCTGTCGCGGGCTGCAGCGCCCTGGTAGCAAAGAAAAACCCCGGAGGCAGACAGCCTGAGCTCAGAGCACACATCCACCCCTGATGACCCCTGTGGCCTTGGGTGAGTTAGTTAAACTGTCTGTGCCTCCAGCTCTTCGCCTGCGACATGGGGGTATGAATAGAACACTCCTCGTGGGGCGATTCTGAGGATTAACAATAACGCGTCCGAGTAACACGCTTAGAGCTTGGCGGGTAACAAGCACGGGGTAAATGTGTCTTCGTCTTCACGCATCCTTGTGAGATCAGTTTCCCCCCATTTCACAGCTGGGAACACTGAGGTCCGGAGACTCTGGGCAGGCTTCCCCCAGGTCTCGTTGATACCAAGTGGTAGAGTTGGAATTGCAAGTTCTGAGCCCCCAGTCCGGGCCTGAGAGAGGCTCAGAGTTCTGGGGACCCGAGAGCATTTCTCAGGAGGCACAGGGACGCGCCAGCCGCGTGCCCCAGCACGTAGGCACTGCCCTACGCACCGGGGAGTGTGAGTGGGGAGGTTGGTGCGATCAGTGGGCACGTAATCTAGTATTGGCCTGGGCGTCACGGTGAGGACGTTGAGTTTTCCTGTTAGAGATGACATAACGTGGTCCCCAAGTGGACTGTCCACGTGTAAAATTGGCTTCTTGAAAATACCTCTCTTCAGCTGCATTCCGTCACCTTTTCGTCACCTCTTGCCTTATTGTCTTCCACTGATGGCTGGATGCTGTGTGCCGAGGGGCACGGTTGAATCAGGAGCTCAGGCCCCTTCTGTCTTCCTGCTGCACACTCTACCTGGAGCCTAGGAGATGCGTCAGCGTGTGGCTTCCCCTAAGTGCTGGGGCCAGCCCCACCTGAACCCCATGGGCTGAAACTGGGTGGTGGGGGGGAGAGGAAGAACATCAAGATGATGTCATCAGGAGAAGAGAAATGGATGTTGGCCAATCAAAACCAACTGGTATCTGTCATTCTTGGGTTCTCGGGGCTGTGCCGTTGAGGCAGGGAATGGGATAGTTCTCCATCCAGGAGTGGAAATGGCAGCAGCCTGGGAGTCAGGAAACCTGGTCCAGGTCCCAGTTTGTGCTGCTGTCTAGTTATGGGGCCTAGCTCAAGCGTGTTCTTTCTGTCCCTTTGGCCTCGGTGTCCCCATCCGTGCACTGGGTAAGGGGGAGGGTTCTACCCTGATGTTTCAAGATGTTATAGACTCTTTCCGTGTGGTCCTTCAGTTAGGATCCGGAGATGAAACTCGCCCAGAGAGGGGTTTTGAGGAGGAAACGCTAAAACGTGCCTCGAATGAGCTTCTGTGGTTGAGAAAGTCCCTAGCAGCAATTCTCCAAGGTTCTTCCCACTCAGGGGAGCAGCTAAAGTCACAGCGTTAGTGGATCATCACTCCGACAGCTAAAGCCCTTCCAATTTTTCTTTTCCCTCCAGGCGTCACCGCATCGGCCCCTCCGAGCGTGTCTCCGCTCTTCGCAAGGTGAGCACCCTTGCCCGCCTCCTCTGCCTCCCTACCTTTCCCCTCCTTGCGGGGCTGAGGCTCTGGGGCCTGAATCCCCAGAGAGGAATCCCAGCACCAGCACTTACCAGCTGAGCCACCCAGAGCACATGACGCCACCTCCCAGGCCTCGGTCTCCCCATCTGGAAAAGGGGGAGACCGTCACGACGCCCGCCCCCTTGAAATGAGTTAAAACGTGTTAAAAGGCCTTAGAATGAAGCCTGGAGCCAAGTGTCGAGTGTTGGCTCTTACTTCCTCCCTTCTTCTCTTTGTTCTTTGTCCGTCCTTCCTTCCCTTTCCCTCCCCTTCCTCCTTCCTTTCTTCTCCCTCCTTTTCACTTTCCCTCCTCTACTCTGTCCCCGCCTTCCCTCCCTTTCCTGCACTCCCTGCCCCCCTCTTGCCTTCTGTCCTCTGCCCGGTGAGTGGAGGAGACGGGCCAGTAAAGCAGAGACCCCCTCAGGTGGACGGGCAGCATCAGCGTTGCACCAGAGGTGTGCGAAGGGCAGAGCGAGCTCCCTGATGGCCACGGCTTCCGGAGAGCCCTCGGTGGTCAAGGTGCTCTCGGCCTAGAGGGTCAGCTCCCCCACATGCGGACACGCACCTCCCTTGGCAACACTGGAGAAGCAGTTTGGAAGGAACACACTTTCTCAGCCCTCCTTTCCTTGCAGACGGTTTGGGGATTGTTAGTAGCAACAGAGGTCTGTTCGATCCACCTAAACTCTTCTTTAAGGCCGTGGAATTGGAGAGTTCCACTCCTCTTTCTCTAGGTTTTCACCGTAGCCCCAGATGAATCCGCAAGGGAGAAAGGGGTTCTGATGGGAAGCCGGAGTTGGTCGCCTGGAATTTCCACCTTCTCGATCGAAGGACAGGTGTGAGTTGGGAGTAGGCTCAGATAAGGTTCTATGCTCAGCCCTGAGTCCCGAGTCTCGGGACTCATGCTCAGGCGCGACAGAGAGCGAGAATGTTGGCAGCTGAGATGCCCTCCAGGACTGGTTCTGGCGTCTCCAAGTCCAGTGAGTTCCTCACGCGCTTTGGAACAAGTTCCCCAACCCTTTATCAGCGTAGAAGTCAAAAGGAAAGGAGGGCAGGAGAACATCTTTTTGTAATTCTGTAAACCTTTGCACCCATCTCACACCTGCTGTGAGGCTTCTTACATAGAAGGAATTCGGGAAAGGAAGAGATTTTAACTAACGTGATGTAACCGGGGGTACCTGAGTGGCTCAGTCAGTTAAGAATCCCGAGTTCGGTTCAGGTCATGAGCTCACGGTTCATGAGTTCGAGCCCTGCGTTGGGCCCTGTGCTGACAGCTCACAGCTCAGAGCCTGGAGCCTGCTTCAGATTCTGTCTCTGTCTCTCTGCCCCTTCCCCTCTCGCTTGCTCTCTCTCTCTCTCTTTCTCTCTAGTAACATTTCAAAAAAAAATTTTTTTAATAAATAAAGTGATGTAACCAAAATGGAATCCAGTCCAGAGTTGGGGATCTCATTAACATCTACTGGCAAGCAGGCTGGTTAGAGCAGGTGGGTACAGGATGTCGGGTGCAGAAGGCCCTAGTGTCCCCATGTGTGAGCTAAAGAAAGAGACTGGCCCAGTGAAGTGGTTAAGGGTGCAGCCTCTGGAACCGGGTTCAAAGTCTGCATCAGCTGTGCAATCCTAGTATGTTCGTTCTCTCTCTGCCTCTGTTTTCTTATCTGTAAAATGGGGATAAGGATAGTAACTACCTCCAGGGTCATTGTAGTTGTATGAGGTTTAAAGGAGCCAGTCTACATAAAGGAATTAGGAAGGTGCCTGGCACGTAACGGGCACAAGAATTTTTAGCTGTTTTTATCACTAAAGGAGGTGGACCCGGTGGGGGCTGTTACAGACAGAGTGTGGTGGTTCAAGACGTGGCCACTACTCAAATTGGTTGGTAAAGCCACACAGGAGTGCAGACCTAGGCTTTGTAGGTGTTGGGGGCAGGGGGAGGAGGGGGGATGGGAGAAGAGAAACCTCCTGGTTTGAAACTGTTGGCAATGAATTCAGATTAAAGAAATAAATAACTGCACGAGCCAAAGAAATTATCCATTATCAGGGATCCATGGACTGTGCATGACCATCTTGTCCCCTTCTGCTAGAATAACCGCCCCCCTTGATGTGACTTATCGCTGCCTGCAGGGCTGGGCCAATCTCAGTCTCTAAGTGAGAAGAGATGCAGTTTTGTGGTTGTAATTGTGAACCTGGAGTCAGATTCCCGAGTTGAAATTCTAGATCCCCCGCTTCCTTGCTGTGACCTCAGGTCTCGGGGCTTTGGCTTCCTCTTCTTGAAAGTGGGAGTTACAAGAACCCCCCCCTACCCCAGAGAGTTGATGTGAGCATCTGATGAGATATAATGCACGTATCGGGCCTGTGTGACACATTTCGAGCCTGTGGTAAGAGCACAGTGATTGGGAAGCACTCATTCATTATATTACAGATGTCCTAGTAAGTGGCCCTTTAAATCCCAGGCCTTCATGGAACCTGTTAGTCACCATGGAGTGCAGAATCCATTTGTGTTCTTGGGTTGCGTGTAACGGAATATGGCCTCCAGCTGATGTTAGCCCAAATGGACCTATCCGGAAAGTCTGGAGCAGCTCCCTGTGTAAGTGAGAGTGGAATAATCAGGCCTTGAGAAAGATCAAGAAAAGGACAGCCTCTGGGATCCAAGCAGTAGGAAGGAACGAAAAGTCAGGCTCCTCAGAGTGTAGCTGCTGGAATGAACTATTCAGCCCAAGACTTAAATTCCCGGGACAGGATCTGATTGGATGAATTCCGTCACGAGCCCACCCCTTGGCTAAGAGCAGGGCATCTCGATTGACAGCCGTGTCCCAGCTGCAGTCAACTGAGGTGGTGTCTGAGTTAGGACGGAGAGGAGAGGACAGATAGGCCTGTGCTGCAGTAGTCAGTGGTGTGGACCCAGTGACTTCACACAACAAAGGCTCGTTTCTTCCTCAAAGTTCCGTGCGGATTCGGTGAAGCTCTCCGGGGCATCTCTCCTCTACACACTGACTCAGGATCCAGGAGATATCCGTACCGTAGCTCTGACGTCTCCACCCTGACACTTGCTGCCAACAGAGGAGAGAGGGCAGGAGGGTCGCAGGGGATGGTTTTATTGGCCAGACCTGGGCATGGCTCATACATTCTACGGGGCAGAATCCAGTCGCGTGGTCGACCCTGACTGCAAGGCAGGCAAGAAATAAAACCTTCCCGGGGCCCAGGAAGAGGAAAAGGAAATGGGATTTGATGAACAGCTAAGTTGTCGTCTCTGCCCTGGAAGGAGTTAAATACCCAAAGGAAAATGGTAGCGGTGACGCCGCGATAAGGGGGATGGGGTGGTAGCCTGGCTTCGGAGATGTAATCTTCTCTTTTTCCATGCAGATCTTGTCCACGTGTCCTGCACGGCCAGCCTCCCACGGCCATGGCAGCCTACGGCCAGACACAGTACAGTGCAGGGGTCCAGCCAGCTGCCCCTTATACCACTTACCCACCTCCGGCACAAGCCTATGGAATCCCTTCTTACAGTGAGTACCAGACCAAGCCCTCGCTCTCCCCCTGGGGTCCCCAACATTGTGGTCTTTCTTCTGTCCTGCTGCCTCCGTTAAATGCAAAATGATAAATGCAGCCAGCCTCATTTTGGAATGGGAATAGAGGGAAAGGACAGACACATTTAAATATGGTTCTAGTTCGACAGATTCTATCAAGGCCTCTTTTGCTTGCAAGAGTAAGAAACTTAACCCAAGCCAGGTTAGGAAAAATGGAAATGTAATGACTCTCATACGGGGAAATCTAGAGATACAGCTAACATCAAGTACGGCCGGACCCGGGTGCTCAGGGGAGGTCAGGCGTACCACAGCTCGCTCCAGATTCGGACGTTTCCCTCTGCGTTGGCTTTAATCCCACACGGGTTTTTCCCATGTGGCAGCAAAATGGTGCCCGTACCTCCGGGTTGGCATCCTTTTAGCTCAGCACAGCCAGTGGAAGGAGAGCCCATCTTTCCCAGCGGCCCCACCAGAATCCCTAGGAGCCCTCGTTGGCCCAAGTTGGGTCACATGACAATGCTTCAAGCTAGTCAAGAAGGTGAACATGAGAGAGATAAGGAGGCTGAAATGTGTGGATTGTATCTGAGGGAGAGATGGTTCTCGCGAAGGAAAGTAAGCGGATGCTGGGAAGGCAAAAACAACAGACCTACAGACCGTGACTGTCAGAACCTTATTGCTACAAACCAAAGAGTCCGTGAACCTGGCCCAGCATCCACCACTCACCTGCCCCCATCTGTACAGGTCAGGGTTCTCCAGAGAGGCAGAACCAATGGGATGGAGATATCTATATCTATATCTATATCTATATCTATATCTATATCTATATCTATATATTGAGACAGAGAGAGAGAGAGAGAGAGATGATAGGAACTGGCTCCCCCAGTTATGGAGGCTGGGAAGTTACAAGATCTGAGGTTGGCAAGCTGGAGACCCAAGAGAGCCCATGGTGGCATTCCAATTTGAGTCCAAAGGCCAGAGAAAAGGAGGGGTGATGGTGTAAATTCTGGCCTAAAAGTAGGCGGGCCCAAGACCCAAGAAGGGCTGACTTTTCAGCTCCAGTCTGAAGACAGGAAAAGACTGATGTGCCAGGTCAAACACTCAGATAGAAGGAGTCACCTCTTACTTAGTTAGCCTTTTTGTTCTATTCAGGTCTTCACTTGATTAGGTGAAGCCCACCCACATTAGGGAGGGCAGTCTGCTTATTCAGTCTACAGATTCAAATGTTAGTCTCCTTCAGAGACACTCGCACACAGACATACCCAAGATAATGTTTAACCAACTGTCTGGGCAGCTTGTGGCCCAGTGAGGGTGACACATAAAATTAACTATCACACTGCCTATGGCTTATAGTCATGCTAGTCCTTCCCATCTTAACTGATGTATCAACCCAAATCTCTTTTGGTAGCAAATGACAAAAATCCAGTGCTAATTAGCTTAAGGAAATAAGGGTGTTGACTGTAAACCATAGCTAAACAATCTTAGGGTATGAGCTTCAGGCAGGGCTAAATCTAGGTACTCAAGTGATGATATGAAGAATCAGTCTCCCTGCTTTCCTTTGGAAGGTTAACCTTCATTCTGAGACTTTCCCACTGTGGTGTCAAAGACAGCCCTCACAGTTCCAAGCTGTACCTCCCCCCAAAAGAGAGCTTCTCTCGTCCAGGACTTCCTGTACCATCCCAGGGATTCCTCTGACTGGACTCCCAGTCACTGGGGCAGAGACACTGGGGCAGAGAAGATAGAATGCTCTGGATGGCCACATTTGGCCACATATCCACCCATGGAACCACGAGTCAGGTCAAGCTCATCCAAGAGAACCGAACTGAATGTAGGGCAAGGTAGTCCCCGGAGGAGGAAGGGACAGGTAGAAACCACAGACGCCTAGTGGAAAGGTAATCAGGAGACCTGGCTTCTGGGCCCAGCTGCCTCTGACCTTCCCAGGCCTCGGTTTTGTCATCTGTTAAATGAACGTATCATCTCATCTTCCCAACTCGACGGTGTGGCTCAAGCGCAGAGACTGATTCTTTCCTCTTTTTCCCTTCCTTTTCTCCCTCTCTACCTCTGCTCTGTTCTTGTGTTCATTCATTCATTCATTAATTCATTCACTCAGCATTGGGTCGTGTGCTAGGCACACAGAGGCCAACAAAGCAGAATGGGCCCTCTGTGGAGCTTACAGTCTGCAACAGAGTTTGAAAAGTAAAGGCCAGTGGGTAATGTGGGTATCTCTTTTAACCTATAAAACATGCTTAACATTTAAAAAATTAATTGCTGGGGCGCCTGGGTGGCGCAGTCGGTTAAGCGTCCGACTTCAGCCAGGTCACGATCTCGCGGCCCGTGAGTTCGAGCCCCGCGTCAGGCTCTGGGCTGATGGCTCGGAGCCTGGAGCCTGTTTCCGATTCTGTGTCTCCCTCTCTCTCTGCCCCTCCCCCGTTCATGCTCTGTCTCTCTCTGTCCCAAAAATAAATAAAAAACGTTGAAAAAAAAATTTAAAAAAAAAAAAAAAAAAAAAATTAATTGCTAATTTTAGGAGCACCTAGGTGGCTCAGTTGGTGAAGTGTCTAACTTGATTTCAGCTCAGGTCATGATCTCATGCTCGTGAGATTGAGCCCCATGTCTGGATCTGCGCCAAATGTACCTTGCTTGGGGTTCTCTCTCCCTCTCTCTCTCTCTCTACCCGTCCCCCACGCACATGCACATTCTCCCACGCACATGCGTGCATGCTCTCTCTCCCTCAAAAGTAAATAAACATTAAAAAAAATAAACATTTACAAAAAATAAATCAATTGCCAATTTTAAAATGCAAAATGCTAATGTAAAAATTTACATTTCTGGGGTGCCTGGGTGGCTCAGTCGGTTAAGCATCTGACTTCGGCTCAGGTCATGATCTCACGGCTTGGGAGTTTGAGATCCACATCGGGCTGTGCGCTGACAGCTTAGAGCCTGAAGCCTGCTCCGATCTCTGTCTCCCTCTATTTCTGTCCCTCCCTGCTCATGCTTTCTCTCTCTCTCTCTCTCTCTCTCTCTCTCTCTCTCTTTCAAGAATAAACATTAAAACATTTTTTTAAATTTAAAGATTCTCTCCACCTCTACCCCTGTGCCCCCCTCACACTTGTTCTCTAAAATTAAAAAAAAAAAATTATATATTTCTAACGTCTTTCAAAAGAGAGAGAGAGATGATCCCGCAGCACTGAGCCCACATTCTTTTTTGTGTCAGGAATAGGTGACTCTGAGGCTGTGCCCATTAGCCTAAATTTGTCATGCTCCCCACCCAGCCCACATGGCTCTCTTGAATTATCTGCCTGTCCCCCAAAGACGTTTGAGTTTGCACCTCCTGGCCTAAAGGGAGAAAAACATTTTAAGATTTACAAATCTTCGCGTGTTTCGAACTATGCTCTGTGATACGAGGAAGAGAAGTCAGTTGTGAGGGAGAACGGGAGGAAGGCTTCATCTAGGCTCCAGCTTCAGGGAGGCCTTTTAGACAAAGAGCTGGTTCAGCATCCTAAGAACTGAGGCAGCCTCCAGGCAGGGGGGGCCTCCCGTCGGAAGTCAGAAAGCCCCGGATGGGAGGAATTTGGAGAGTCCCAGGAGCCCAATAGCCACAGCACAGTGAGGGATGAGGTGGGTGAGGCGGGCAGAGCCCGCGAGGCCTGGGAAGGATTTGGGGTTTTATTCAGAGCGAAACGGGAACTCATTGGCAGGTTTATAAGCAGAGGGCTAAACGCTACAGTCTGGGTTTTTTTTCCAAGATCGCGTCAGCTGCCGTGGGGAGCTTGGATTGGAGGGAAGGAAGAAGGCAGCAGGCAGGCTGGTCAGAGACTGAGGAGGAGTGCGGGGTGACGGTGGTGGCCCGGGGCAGGGCAGTGCATCGACTGAATAGACAGGGGGTGATTCTAGGGGTAGGAGTGGTGGGTCCTGTTGGGGCAACAGGCCAGGCGTTGGGAATAGTCACCGTCGCTGAGCTGCCGTCGCCTCAGTCCTCAATGTTCTCTGTCCTTGGGGGTAAAGAACCAGCTCAGGGTCCCCTGGCTGGTCAGTGGCATTAGACCCAAAGTAGCCTGGCCCTGGAGTCCCGTCTCTTCATCATTGAGCTCTAGTGCCTGAGCCTGCATCCCATAAATCCTAGGGGATTACCTGTGACAGTCCTCGGCCCACAGGTGTGGACATTGTTTCCAGCCCTCTGTCCCTCCTGTGCTAGAAGGCTTGTGATATAATCCCGCCTAAGCTACCCCACCTGGCTGACAGCCAGGGACACCGAAGCCGTATTATTTTTCGGCATAAAAGAGAAAACCGGCCCTCCTGTGTCCAGACACAACGTGGCAGGTGGTACAAGCATATGTCCTGGGCTCACCGCACCCCCCCCCCCCAACCGCCACATACTGGTCCTGACACACTGGACAAGCCCCTTCAGTTTCCTCCTTCGTGCAGCAGGGGTGCTACTCGTCTCCTCGCCATTACCGGGAAGATAGACGAGGCTGTCTGTGTCAGAGGTCGGCCACCGTTGTCTGCAAAGGTCCAGATGGTCCTTCTGGCTCTGCGGACCCTAGAGTCCCTGTCGCAGCCATTCGGCTCCGCCACCATAGTGTGAAGGCAGCCGGACGATATGGAAACTGTGTGTCTGTGTCTGTGTTCCAATAAAGCTTTATTTACACAGACAGGAAGTAGGCCAGACTTGGTCCACAGACCGTGATTGGCCAACCCCTGATCTCTGCGAAGGGATCAGCTCACAGGGCTGGCCCAAGGGACATACTCAATCAAGACAGCAGGGTCTTGCCAGGCTGCCACACACACCTGGAATGTTCATGTCGCTGAACAATGACAGGTAGGATGAAAAGCCATTTTCCTTCCCCTGTGCCTGCGCCTGAGCAAGCAGTGTTTGCTCATTGTCTGGACAAACCTTGTTGAATCTTGTTAGGAAGCTTTTTCAGTGCTCCTTGGCAAACAGCATTATTTACTTTTGTGCAAATAGCTTCAAGGCAGTGACACATTTGAGCAAGCTAGAGGGAAGAAGGTGAGCGGTGTTGAATATGTTTTTCCTCGATTTGTTACGCAACATTTAAGACATCGGTAAAAGCCTGAAGACGAACACTACAAATACCACGAGCTGGAATCCAACGTGAGAAATAAAAAGCATAAAAGGTCATCTCCCTTTCTTCTCAGAGACACCCACATGCCTGGAGTTGATGTTTATCATCCCTCTGCATTTCTTTATGTAGACTAGGGGTCAGCAGACTTTTTCTGTGAAGAGCCTGATAGTAAATATTTTTAGCTTTGCAGGCCCTACAGTCTTTCACAGTCACGAAGCTCTTCCATTCTAATGCAGAAGAAGCCTTCCTCCACAAACGAATGGATGTGTCTGTGTTCCGATAAAACTTCATTTGCAAAAAACAGGCATCAAGCCCCATTTGGCCCATGGGCCTATGTAGAGTATTGTTTTGCGTGTTTTACAACTTTATAGACGCTGTTTCTTTTAGTCTCTATTCTTTTGACACCTGCTTTTTCTACCCACCCTTAGGTCTTATGAAATTTATCCCTGTTTGTGCCTGTGGCCGTAGTTCATTCATTTTCACTCTGTGTAATATTCCATATTCCATTATTTGATTGTGCCACAACTCATGCATCTGTTTTTTTAAACTATTTTTTTATTTTTTTGAGGGGGGAGGGGCAGAGGGGAGGGGGAGGGAGAGAGAGAGGGAGACAGAGATTGAGAGAGAATCTTAGCAGGCTCCACACCCAGCACGGAGCCTGACGCAGGGCTCAATCTCACAACCACGAGATCATGACCTGAGCCAAAATCGAGTCAGACACTTCACCAACTGAGCCACCCAGGGGTCCGTCATTTATCTCTTATACCCCAAACTTAATCACTTAAAACAACACTGGTAAACTATTTCTGGTGCTTCTGTGGATTGGCTGGGTAGAGTCTCTCCTGGTCTCCCTGGGGTCTCTCATGAAGCTGCATTTGGCTGGCAGGTTGGCTGGCATGGCTCCCTCCACCTGCCCTTTAATCCTGTGCTTGCTCCCAGCATGCTGGTGTCAGGTTTCCAGGAGGGCAGAGTTGGGGCGCATGAGTGGCTCAATCTGTTGAGCATCCCTCTCTTGATTTAGGCTCAGGTCATGATCTCAGGGTTTGTGAGATCAAGCCCCACATTGGGCTCATGCTGACTGCACGGAACCTGCTTGGGATTCTCTCTCCTCTCTCTCTCTCTCTCTCTCTCTCTCTCTCTCTCTCTGCCTCTCCTCCACTCGTGCTCTCTCTCTCTCTCAAAATAAATGGACTTTAAAAAAAAAAAAAGAGGAGGGCAGAGGTAGGAGCTTCAAAGGCACTTGACAGCTAGTCTCCAGAACTCCCATCACTCAGCCACTTCTATCAGTCAAAACAAGTTACAAGGCCAGTGGAGATTCTAGAAGTACGAAAATGGACTCTGCCTCTTGACAAGAGAACCTGGTCATGTTTTTCAGTCTACCCTAGAATATCTCAGTCTCTTAAAGAAGCAGAAGTCTTCCCCAACAGGAAGTGAACGTGTTGGCATCTGATGGTGGGTGACATTGGGAATTCAGGAACCAGGAGAAAGAACTCAATACTCTGAGCATATAATAGACTCCCCATGTCTGTCTTACAGAATCCTTTGATATCCTGTGTGTTGCTCAGAACAGTGGACCATCCTCCGTGCTGGGGAGGGCTTCCTGGGGGTAGAAAGCAGGGACGCTTCTCTTTTCCTTTGCTTCTCCATGTTTTGGAAGCATTGTCTTCATTCGCGAAACTGAATGGGTGAAAAAGAAGGAACTGCCTTTACAAAACTGGAGCCAGAACTAGAAATATCCTTTAAAGAGATATAAAAAGGGACGCCAGGGTGGCTCAGTCAGTTAAGGGTCCAACTCTTGGTTTCAGCTGAGGTCATGATCTCACCGTTCGTGAGATCGAGCCCCGCGTTGGGCCATGCACAGACGGCACAGATTCCCTCTCTTGGGATTCTCTCTCTCCCTGTCTGCCCCGTCCCCTGCTTATGCTCACTCTCTCACTCGCTCTGTCTCAAAAATAAATAAATAAGCTTAAAAAAGTAAAGAGATGTAAACATAAACAGCGTGGAGATACTATTTTACACCTGGTAGGTAGACAGAGATAAGCAGAGTTTATTACATTTTCAATAAAAATACAATCTGTGGGCTACTGATGGCGGATCAAGCCGCTTGCCTCAGTACAGTCCCTTCTCCAGCCAGCTGCTCATGGAATCGGTGCCTGTGCTCTGGGGAAGCATGTCAGACTGTGGCTGAAGCAAACGACACATTTGTAACTGTGGCCTTTGGAGAAGCAGGTTCCTCCCACAAGAAGAGTGGAGAGTGTGTCTTAGGATTAAGTGGCGGCATCTTTACAGAGGAAGGATGGTTCATTTAACACTCACCCCCAAATCTTGATGGACATTAACCACACATGGCCCTACTCTGTAGAGTAGGGGTTGAAAACTCACTACCCTGAGAGCCAGGCAGGGAGCATGAGGCATATACAAAATATGGGTCCCTCTTTTTTTTTTTTAATTTTTTTAATGTTTTTATTTATTTTTGAGACAGAGAGAGACAGAGCATGAGCAGGGGAGGGGCAGAGAGAGAGGGAGACACAGAATCCGAAGCAGGCTCCAGGCTCTGAGCTGTTGCACAGAGCCCAATGCGGGGCTCGAACCCACCAACTGCGAGATCATGACCTGAGCCGAAGTCAGATGCTTAACCAACTGAGCCACCCAGGCGCCCCAATATGGGTCCCTCTTGACCTGCCTTTCCCTTTCCTACTTTTGATAGGGTCCTAGCATGTGAAAAAAAAAAAAGAGTACAACTGCAATGAAAAGACAGCACTGAAAGCAGACATTTATGTTTCAGGGACAGTGCAGTATCTATAGTGACCCCAGGGAACCTATGGGGATAGGCTGTGCCATCACATGGGAATGCAGGCATGGTGTTGCTAGACCATCTTGCTGTTCAAATGAAGCCATAAGTCCAGATTATTTGGTGAAATCTCCTGGTTTTTCAACAAAACCGACTAATTTCATATTTTCCTTAAAAATATGCAGGCCAAGCAAAATACGTTTATGGGCTAACTGTGCCTCACAAGCCACCGGTTTGCAGCTCCTGATTTGGAAACTGATAAAATTGTGTGCTCTCTTGGTTCAGACGCTCTTCTGCAGGTGACAAGGAAGCATCCTAATCATGTGTCCCCGGTGCCTCTTTTTCCTCCTTCCAAGGTATCAAGACAGAAGACAGCTTGAACCATTCCCCCAGCCAGAGTGGATTCCTCAGCTACGGCTCCAGCTTCAGCACCCCACCCACTGGACAGAGCCCGTACACCTACCAGATGCACGGTCAGTGTGGCGCTGCGGCCCCTTCCTGTCCACCTCCAAGGCACTGCCTGACTTAGGTGTCCAGTCATTCATTCGTTTGCTTGCCAGATTTATTGAGTGCCTACTATGTGCCAGAATCTATCTCCAGGAGTTAGAGCGGTGGACAGAAGAGAACAGATATGAGATCTGCCCTTATGGCAATTGCACGGCAGGAGGGAGAGATGGACAGTAAACAAGGCAACAAATAAACCAGCTAATTTTGGAAGAAGTCGAGTGCCGTGAAGCAAATAGACATGGAGTTTGGGTAGAGAGTGATGAGCAAGTTAAGGGTCAGGAATGGTGAGATATACACTGTAGACGGAGTCATGAGGGCAGACTCTGAAGAGATGACATGGGACAGACACACAAAGAGGTAGGAGGACTTGGCCATGTACAGGGCTGGAGGAAGAGCATTCCAGGTCGCGGGAACAGCCAGTGCGAAAGCGGTATGCGGGGCAATGTCTTGATGTGTTTGAGGCACAGAACAGAGACCAGCAAGGCTGGAGCAGGATTCAAGGGGTGTGGGAGGAGAGAGTGTTGGAGAGAGAACAGAGCCAAATGATGTAAGGTCCTGAGGGCTGTGGGTAGGAGTTGGCTTTGGTAAGTGTGACAGGACAGGCAAGTCCATTGTTGACTCAGACATGCCAGGTGGCAGGAGTTTGGGGCAGCCTAGTAAAGAAGCTGGTGTTCCAGGCAGAAGGTTCCGGGGCTCTGCATCACCCTACGGTGGCCTTAGAAAGGGCAGAAGACTCCAGTGTGTAACTTCACCCCACATACCCCAAGTAACTGGATTCCTGGATTCTTCTGTGCCCACTCTTTGACCATCTTAGGGCCCCTTCTCTTCTTAGAGTCCCTTGGGAGCATATTGGGGCTGAAGCATGGAGTAGAGGGCTGGTGGCAGTCATGTGGGGGATCCGCATCCTGGTACTTTTTTCCTTCATGAAATCTGGTAAAAATGACCGTCAGGGATTTGAAAAATAATATGCAAGAGTAAAGTAAAGGAGTAATGGGAAGTCCGTGGGCTAATGAGTGATTATACTTTTCTTTAAAAAAAAAAAAAAACTATTCGCAAGTGTTGTCACTTTGTCTTGTAAATGTCTTATTAAAGAAACAATAAAAATGGGTATCAACGGCAGCCTTTCAGAGAAAAACCTGGTGAAGGGACAGCAAATGATCTTAGGCAGGGGGGTGTGTGGAGAAAGGGGCTGATGAGCATCAATGCCCACCCCTTGGAAAAGCTCCCATGTAAAGGTCTGTATCAGAGCTTGTTGGCGACACCATCAGCCAACACCAAACACTTGCCACATGCCACACGATGTTGTTTGGATCATCTTATACAACCTTCATGGCAAAGTGTTGGTGCTGGTATTATTCCCATTTTCTAGGTGAGGCAGTTGAGGCATGGAGGGAATGATCGGTTTGCCCAACATCAAGGCAAGGAGTTTAGATTTTACTGCAAGTGCAGTAAACAGAATGTGTCGAATCTCTTAGGGGTCTGGCAGAATCCCATCCCCCAGGCTCACCCCCAAACCCTCGCTCTTCTCTGCTTCTGCTTTCGCCTCTGGCCCCCCATGGTAGCCTTCTGAGTCTCACGGAAGGGTGCAAGCTCCTGGGACCCATCTTCAAGTGGGAAGTGAAATTATGGCAGCAGTCCTGATAATAAAGGCTTCTGAAGACGCTGAACTTGAACTTGCATTTGGGTCACTCTCAAGCCAGTGTTTACTAGCTCTGCGAGTAGAGATGAGACCTACTGCCTCAGGACTTCTAAGGCCATGAAGGTTGAACAGCAAACACAGTCCACCCTCCCCCATTCTGACATCCTTCCCCACCCCCGCAGAAAAGTGGATTCAGTGACGTTAGGAGTGGCTCTCCATCCATCATTCTTTCAATGTGTATTATTGAGTACGAGTTCTATGCCTGGCACCCTTTTAGGCACTGGAGACATGGCCAGCAACAGTGACAATCCCTCAGAGAGAAAGCAAAGAATCAATTAACAAATAAACGGATTATTAACAGACTTTGACAGAGCTTGTGAAGGACAGAGACAGGGCAGTGTGATGGGCAGTGATGAGGGGTGTAGCGGTTGACATAACCCAGATGGATAGGGAGACCCGAGTAATGGAAAGGTGCAAGCCACATGAGCAGCTGGAGGTTCTCCCAAAGGAGAAGCATGAGTCTGGGGCAGTGAGTAAAGGGGATGAGATTGGAATGCAAAGAGGGGACCCACCCCCGCCCCAAGCCAGGACATATAGAATATGTCATTTCTTCTCTGGTCCTTATGGCAGCCCCATGAGGAGGGCACTATTATGCCTGCTTTACACATGGTGAAAGCGAGGCCCAGAGAGGGGAAGTGATTTACTCAGTATCACACAGCCAATAAGTATTCAGAGCTGGCATTCAGACTCGGATTTCTAGAATTCCAGAGCCTGTGCTGTTTCCTCCAAGTGCCATTTCCTGGACTCGCTCAGGATTCCAAATAGCATCCTAAGCTATGTGTATACCATACGCCATTCCCCTTAATCCTCCCAATAGCCCTGTGACCTACGGTCTATCATTATCCCCATCTTACAGATGGAGAAGCTGAGGCCCACATTGGTAAAGTAACTTGCCCAAGGTCACATGGCTATGGCGGTGGGATCTGAAGCCAGGCCGTTTCACTGCAGAGCCCAGGCATGCAACCCCCATACCACCCTGCCCTCCCCACTCTTGTAGAACCCTCTAGAAGACAATTCTCCATGGATGAGCACTTGCCTAAACCCTGCCTCGCCACCTCAATCCCCACCAGCCCTTCACAAGTCGAAAAACATCTGCTCTGTTCCCACCCAACCATGGGAATAATCCAGGTTATTTTCTTACCGTCCTTGCGGCCCAGATGCCAGAAGGGCTGTGACAGCAGCTGGACTTTGTCCCAATTAACTGCCTTCAGTCTCATGCTAATGGCCATAAACTGCTCTTGAGACAGCCCAGGCATTCTGCAAGCCTGACATATTCCTCCGTAAGTATTTTTTTCAAACACAAACACACAGAACGCTCACACACCATGCCCATGTGCTTCCTATTAACTATTTTTTTTTCAAGTGGTTCCAGAGGAGAAATAAACTCTGAAACTACTCCGTGTGCGTTTCAGAATGGAAGACGTCAGTTCAGCTTAGCTTTTCAGATGAGGAAGGGAATGAAGAAAGGGTCTGAAAACACTCAGAGTGAAATTGGTCCGTGTGGAGAATCTGGGATGAGTCTTTTTCCTCTCTGGGAATTAAAATCATAATTTCGTCAAAGCAGAAAGAACCCAAGCAGGGACCAACCACCCCATCACTTTACAGATGAGTAAACTGAGGCACTGCCACAGAATGGCTTGTGTAGGGTCACAGAGCAAGCATTAGATAAGCCGGATGCCTCCCTCTGGGTCCTCTACCTACTCTCATAAACTTCCAGAAACCTCAGCGGGGTCATCACCCCTCAAGGCTCTGGTCTGAGATCTGTATCTGTTTGGATAACACTGCCCCTCCACCAAATGTATAATAAACATAAGAGAGAAAAGTTCACAGCACTCGTCAGCCTTCGCTTGTTGTTTATTTTCTTTTTTTCAAGTTTACCCAAGAGTTTTTATAACTGAAATGTGTTTCTCATGGCTTTGATTTTTGTTGTTGTGTTTCTTTTTGCTTCTCCTGCTGAAACACTGCTACTCACAGAAACGGCTCCAAAGATTAAAAAGAAAACATCTTGAGCGTGTATTATAAGAACTTGCTGCTGGTGCCGTGGAGGGACTGAGAGCCCCAGACCACACACCCCACGATTTGAGTGAGGCACTTGACTTCCTGTGCCTCGGTTTCCTCACGTGGGAACTGGCATCCTAGCAAGGGAGAGGACCTCAAGGGGCTCTCGGGGGGACGAAATGGAATGATTCCTGGGCACGTCAGATGAGGTCCGTAAAGGCTGGGTGCTCTTTTTCTCATTCCTGCTGTTTGTTTTGTAACATAGGTGTTAACATCGGTAACCCTGAAGTCAGGCGAAGTGAACTTCGCAGTGTTCCACCATGTGGCCCTGAGCCAGCGTTCTTCCCCTCTAAAATTGGGTACTGATCATACTGATGCATGGCGTACTGTGATAATTAAATGAGCTGAGCTGTGTGTGTGTGTGTGTGTGTGTGTGTGTGTGTGTGTGTGTGTGTGAAGTATTTAGAGCAGCCCCTGGCACAAACTAAGTGCTCTGCCAATGTTAGCTGTTGTTACCGTTGACCCCTTGAACAGTAGGGATTTGAACTGCGCGGGTGGGTCCGCTTACGTGCAAATTTTTTTTTCAATAAATCCAGCAGAGTCCTGTGAATGTATTACCTGTTGCGTGTGATTTTCTTAATAACATTTTCTTTTCTTAGCTTACTTTATTGTGAGAATACAGTACGTAATATATAGGACACACAAAGTACGTGTTAATTGACTGTTATTGGTGAGGCAGCATAGACCATGAGCAGTGAAGTTCTCTTTTTATCGTTTTATTTTATTTTTGTCCATCATGATAAGTGTATTCCGCGGTAATTAAGTTCAAAAGTTATACAGGGAATTTCAACTGCGCGGGTTCCAGAGACAGCGGAATTGCTATCTTAACTTCAGGTCTGACGGTCTGTGTTCTTCCCAAGTTCACCTGTGTTTCCTGAATTCTCAGTTTTATTAAGGAGTCCTGGTAGAAGAAAAGAGGAGTACTAATTTGAGACTGTTGACTCTTCCACATCAGCATAAACTCCCCTTCTGGTAAAAATCTGCCTTATACGGGGACTTGAAAATAGTCAGATCTCTTCAGTTCCTTCTGTATTCCTTCTGTATTCACCAAAGACCAGGGAACGTTAATAGTGAAGCTCAGAACCCAACATGAGCCATTCAGGAACATGGAAGCATGTGATTCAGGGATGAGGGGGAGAATTAAAAGCCTAGCAGAAGGGTCTGGAAGCCAGTGATCTCAGCCAGAGACTTCAGGGACCGGTTTGTGTTGGACTTGTGAAACCTAGCGGTTTCTGGCACCGAAAGCTGTGTGACTTTGGACAAGCCATTGAACTCTCCAGATCTGTATCTCACAGCTCTGGTGCTCACAGATGCTCACTGAAAAGAGAGAGAGGTTGGAAAAGTTCATGGTCAGCTGCATCAAATACATTTGGTAAATAGTGTGCAGCACAAAATTAAGTAGATGTCTTTGCTGCAGGACTTCTCAGACCCTTTGCAGCCTGATGCACCTCGTGGCTCTTCAGGAGTGGAGTTCAGTAGCCAGTCTTTCTGGGTAGATCTGGATAGGGACCTTCTCACAAAAGACTGTTCTCGGCGGGAAGTCCTGGGCGTGATGGCCCTTAGAACCCGTTCTGGTAAAATTGTGTGATTCTCCAATTAAAAAAAAAAAAAAATGATGAACATGAATGTGTTCTTCTTTTCTGTATTTTATTTTTGCTGAGGTATAATTCACATACCATAAAGTTCACCCTCTTAAAGTATACAATGCAGTCCTTTTACTATATTCACAAAGTTGGGCAACCCTCCCCACTCTCTTAATTCCACATTTTCATTACACTTTTTTTTAATGTTTATTTTTGAGAGAGAGAGAGACTGAGCAGGGGAGGGGCAGAGAGAGAGAGGGAGACAAGGAATCTGAAGCAGGCTCCAGGCTCTGAGATGTCAGCACAGAACCTGATGCAGGGCTCGAACTCACGAATTGTGAGACCATGACCTGAGCCCAAGTTGGATGCTTAGCCAACGGAGCCACTCAGGCACCCCTCGTTACACCTTTTTTAAGGTTCCTGGACCCAATTCCAACAGGGGAGTCCCCCCGCCCGACAACACCAAGCAATTCTTGGACACCAGCATGGCATCCAAGAATTCAACTCAATTCTGACACTCTCTACCTGGAGACAGCATCAGGTTCCACAGGTCAAGGGTTCGGTCCTACAAGACTGCCCCACCCTCCCTTCAGATGCCAGTCACAAGCCCAGACTGTTACCTGTCCTTCTGACCGACCGGCTACAGACTGGAACTTCCAAGGACCCCTCCTTGGGTTTGATTAATTTGCTAGAGAGGCTCACAGAACTCAGGGAAACACTTACTTACATTTACCAGCTTATCAGAGGATATGAATCAAAAGCCAGATGAAAAGATACAAAGGGCAAATTTCTGAACAAAGGAGCTTTGGTCCTCATGAAGCTTGGGGCCTGGCTCAATGGCACATAAGAGGATTCTAGTTCTCCAGGCATAGGAGCTCTCTGACAAGGTCAAAAAGCTGCTGTCTTGGGTTTTTATGGAGGCTTCGTATATAGTAATGATTGACTAAGTCATTGGCCCTTGGCTGATTCAACTTCCAGCCCCCTCTGTCGCTCCCTGGAGGTCGGGGTGGGACTGAAAGTTCCAACTCTTTAATCACGTGGTTGGTCCTCCTGGCGGCCAGCTCTCACCCTTGGGTGGGTCCAAAAGTCGCCTCGATTAATAACAAGACACCCATTTCACATTAATGGATCTGAATGTGTTTTCAGGAACTGTGGCTGAAGATCAGTATTATCTGAGAATTATATTTTGGTCATCTGAATGGTCAAATACACATTTCTTGTAAATCATTATATGATAACCCCAGAATGGAGCCCCATGCACATTAGCCATCATTTCCTATTCCCCTCCCTTTCTTTTGTGATAAAAAAAAAGTTACATTTAAACTTACTCTTCCTTTACATTATTTTTTGAGCAGTTCATGTATTTACCTAGTTTAAACATCTATAGAAATCTCTCTTCTACCCTTGTCCCACATCCATTCAGTTTCCAAAGCCTCAACGGTTAACCCTTTAAACTAGGTTCTTGTGAGCCCATCCAGAATTGGGGTTTTTTGCAAGTATGAGCAAACATGAACACAGTCCATTCTACTTCATATTTCTATGACAAGAAGTCATTCATTCATGTTTCATAAGTAAGGAAACAATGTCAACTCTGTTTTCAAATGAGAACTCTAAAGTTGCATTGGTTCGTTTGCTTTTCAGATTTTCTCCTTATCACTGGTTTTAAGCAATTTCATTTTTGATGCCTTGGTGCTGTTTTTTTTCATGATTCTAGGACTTTGGATTCATTGAGCTTCTTAATCTGTGAGTTTATAGTTTTTATCACATTTGGAAAAGTTTCGGCCATTACTTCTTCAAGTAGTTCCTCCCCACTATGTCTTCAAGTTCACTAACCTTTTCTTGTATAGTATCTGATCTGCTGTTAATTACACTCAGGGCATTTTTTTTTTTATCTTCAGATATTTGATCTCTATTTTTTTTAATCTTCCATGCCTCTGTTTAACATGCCCAGTCTTTGTAGTAGCTCCTTGAACAGACAGAACACAGTTATAGTAACTATTTTAATATGCTTATCTATTAGTTTTGTCATCTCTGTCATTTCTCGGTTATTTTTCACTGATTTTTCTCCTCATTACAGGTCATATTTCCTGATGCTTTGCGTGCATAAGTTCTGATTGTATGCCTGACATTGAGAATTTTACCTTGTTGGATGCTGGACATTTTTATATTTCTATGAATATTCTTAAGCTCTATTCTGGGATGCAGTTAAATTACATGGAAACAGTTTGATCCTCTCTAGTCTTGCTTTCAGTTTTTTTAGGTAGAGCAGAGCAGCATTTGGTCTAGGGCACTCTTGACCTAACAACATTTTCCCACTACTGAGGAAGCCTTTCTGTGTATTCTACCCAATGCCCCATGAATTATGAGGTTTTCCACTCTGGCTGGCAGGAATAAGAACTATTTGAAACTCTGTTATGAGCTCTGGGTATTGTTCCTTCTAATCTTTTCAAGTGGTTCTCCTCCAGCCTTGGTGGACACCCTAGGGGAAATGTCCACAAATCTCTGGAGCACTCTCGCAGTGCAGCTCTGTTTTCTGGAACTCTGCTCTGTGAATCCTACCCATTAGGCTTCCCTGGACTTGCAGTTCATCTGTTCAGCTTAGAGAGACCACTGGGCACCTTCCTGGGCCCCTTCCTGGAAACCGGCCACAATGGGGCAATCATGTGGCTCATTCTTTGTTTCCTTTCTCTCAAAGGTTGCTGTCATTCATTGTCTGATGTCTGATGTCTTGGGAATCTAGTTTTTTAACTATTTCACGTGGGAAGGTAAATCTAGTCCCCATGACCCAGTCTTGGCCAGAAGTGCATGTACAGCCATATTGGTTTGTTTGCACTTCTCCCCAGCACATATGGTAACAGCAAATGAATGCAAAATACGTAACACTGGTAAAGACAACAAGCTTCTAGGAACACAGTTCTGTCCCTGGTGCCCTTTGTTCTTCGTCTGACTTCGGTTTGGCCGCATGCTCTGTTTTTGAAGAATTTCTTTTGCAATTTCCCCAATATTTGGTGCATTTTGCCCTGGTTTCCATAGTTCAACACTTCCAGTGTCTTTATACCCCCTTCTGTCAAGATACTTTGACCTCTTTTTTAAAGCTAAGTCCTCTATTTATTGTAGCACTTCTCTATTACTCTTTTTTATTGAGATTATTATTATTCTTGCTTTTGTCAGTGCTTTGGTTGCAAAGTTGTGTTGCTTTTGAGCAGTCTGCCCTGACCCTACTTTTTCCCATAAGCCCCATTATTTCAGTGAACAATTTTGCACAACACACAGCCTCTCAGGAAGGCTTTATGTCACATTATGGCAGTAACACTTGCATTTATTCTTATTTTTATAGGTAACATACATACACTGTCTTCTGCACTTTGCTTTCTTCATTAGCAACAGATATTGAAGAACTTTGTAAGTCCGTGTATAGAAAGGGCTTCCTCTTTTTTTTCGCAGGTGCCTATCATTCTTTCAAATGATGTGCTGTAAATCATTTAATTAGTTCCTCATTGGGTGTCTACAATTACCACCAGTATGGCTATGAATAATCCTAAATGTGTCTCATTTCGTGTTTCTGCAAGGACATCTGAAGGGTAGGTTGTGCAGAAGAAGAATTCGGGGTTGAGGGGAAAGTCCCATTTTTAAAAATTGGTGGATTTTCCAAGCTACCTTCCGTAGGGATTCTACCAATCTAAACTCCCACCAGTAGTGTGTGAGAGTGCCGATCTGGCCAACCCAGGGTCATCTAGTTATTGGGCATTTTTTCCAATCCTATGCATGAAAAGCGGTTTCTTGGCATAATACTAATTTGTGTGTCTTATGAGGTTGAGCCTCTCTTCAAATCTTTAGCCAATTTGTGGTTACTTTTCTGTGAACCAGGAGATTAGATTTGAGACATCGTACAAGAGAAGAGTGCTGTGGTGCCAGGCATACTAATATTTAAGCATATGATAAAACCTTAGTAACCAAAACAGCTTGTTTTGGGTGTATGTGTAAACTGATTGACCAGTAGAGGAGAGCGTGCCATCCAGAAAGAGACAAAGCGTATCTAGGAATTTTGTACATGGGGCAGATGGCATGTCAGTGGGGAAAGACGCAATATTCAGTGAATGGTTTTGGAACAATTCGTTAGCCATCTGGAGGGGGGGAAATCCATTCCTTTTACTGCATATCATGAAAAAAATCCAAATGGGTTAACAGTTTATTTTTTTCCTTCAAAACTTTATTGAAATTCTGGTTAGTTAACATATAGCGTAATATCGGTTTCAGGAGTAGAATTTAGTGATTCATCACTTACATACGACACCCAGTGCTCACCCCCACGAGTGCCCTCCTTAATGCCCATCACCCATCTAGCCCATCCCCCCACCACCTCCTGTCCTGTATCAACAGTTTTTTGTTTTGTTTTGTTTTTAACTTATTTCTTTAATTTACATCCAAGTTAGTTAGCATGTAGTGAAACAATGATTTCAGGGGTAGATTCCTTAATGCCCTCACCCATTTAGACCATGCTCCCTCCCACAACCCCTCCAGTAACCCTCAGTTTGTTCTCCATATTTATGAGTCTCTTCTGCTTTGTCCCCCTCCCTGTTTTTATATTATTTTTGTTTCCCTTCCCTTATGTTCATCTGTTTTGTCTCTTAAAGGCCTCATATGAGTGAAGTCATATGGTTTTTGTCTTTCTCTGACTAATTTCACTTAGCATAATACCCTCCAGTTCCATCCACGTAGTTGCAAATGGCAAGATTTCCTTCTTTTTGATTGCCGAGTAATACTCCATTGTATATACAGACCACATCTTCTTTACTGGATCAGCAGTTTAAATGTCAGAAGTCAAATCATAAAAGAACTAGAATGACAGTAAGCAAAATTTGTATAACCCTGGAGTAGAAAAGGCTTTTCTCACTGTGACTTAGAAGCTAGCCATCAAGGAAAAGACAGCAAGTTTAACTACAGATTGGTTGGGGGGGGGGGGGGGGGGGGGCGTGGCAAAGAACACCAGAAGTAAAGTCAAAACAAAAGCAAACAAAACAGAAAACAAGTGGCAAACTGAGAAACATTTACATCGTAAATCATAGACACGCAGGTCGCAGGTCGTTACTCTTTGCAAATGATTCTGCAGTTCTGTGGATTGAGCCTGCTCCGGGAGGTGATTCTTCTCAATGAAAGAGAGAAGTGAGTTAGTTGTAATGTTGCAGGGAGTGGTGAGCGGTCAGGCCGAGGGCAAGCTGAAAACTACGTGCCCGTCTGGCAGGGGTGTAGGTATCACTCGGCTTTCGCCCGTTGCTGCCACACGAGAATGGGACGCTGGGGGGGCTAAATCTTTCCATTTTCAGGGTAATCCCTGTAGCTGGATTTGACTGTGAAATCTCCTTCGTTTTCATTGTGGGCAAACTGATTTGTTTTGAGAGACAGAGAAAACAGAGCGTGAGTGGGGGAGGGATAGAGAGAAAGGGAGGCAGAATCCAAAGCAGGCCCCAGGCTCTGAGCTGTCAGCACAGAGCCCATCGCGGGGCTCGAACTCACGGACCACGAGATCGTGACCTGAGCCGAAGGCGGACACTCAACCCACCCAGCCACCCAGGCGCCCCTTTGGCAAACCGATTTAAACACTCCCTTTAAAATACTTTATGAAGCAGACGAACGTGTATAAGGCTGGTCTTCATGACTCCATCTTGCAATCTGTTTCCATAGTTTCTTAACTGAACCCCGGGTGCTCAGAGAAAATCCCCAACCAGGTGGTGACTTGGGGACCCAGGAAGATCTCACCTCCTTCCATGCCCACCTCTGGCCTGTTTCATCAGTGAGGCATTTCCCAGAGGACTCAAGTGATGGGCATGGCCACAGCTGCCTTGGAGCCCAGTGGCCTCCTCCTGGCGAAGTGGGGTAATTTCCTCATTTCTTCTTGGCAAGAGGCTGTCCCGGCCCAGCCAGTCTCCAAGTCTGTCTGGTCTCACTCTGTCAGTCGAGACAGGGGCCAGGCTTGGCATCCATGGGTTCCTGGCCTGAGGTCGGGTTTCCTGGTGTGAATCAGCAACTTTCCTGCACACGACAAAGTGGGTGAGGTTTCCCGATACATGTCAGCGTTCTTGCGCCATGCGGCCCCTCCACCCTGGCAGTCACCTTCTCGTCACCTTCACGGGGTTTGGCGGGCCTGCCACCTCCTGCTTGTGCTGACGCCCTCCGGATTTAAGACGTACGGAGTTTAAATGGGCAGTCTTTTCCTCTGACCACAGAACAAGATTTATTTAGTCACCCCCATCACCAAAAGTCGCTGGAGATGACCCTTGAAAGCAGCTTGGGTGATTGAGCCTTAGTTTTGGGGGCCAGAAAGGAGTTTCATCATCCACAGTTCACGAAGGGGCACCTGGGTGGCTCAGTCCGTTAAGCGTCCGACTCTTGGTTTAGGTTCAGGTCATGATCTCACGGTTCGTGAGTTCGATCTTCGCGTGGGGCTCTGTCCTGACAGCTGGGAGCCTGCTTGGGATTCTCTCTCTCTATCTCTCTCTGCCCCTCCCCCTCTTGCTCTTTCTGTCTCTCTCTCTCAAAATAAATAAACTTAAAAAAAAAAAAAACAACAATTCATGAAGGCAGTGCTGGCCTATAGGCTTCCTGCGATGATGGGAAAGTGTTGGATGTCTGTGCTGCCCAATATGGTGGCCACGAGCCACATGGGGCTGTTGAGCATTGGCCAAAACAGCTGAAGCAATGACATGTTTCTGTTGTTTGCTCTTAGTTATAGCAACCGTAAATGTGGCTGGTGACCACCATGTCAGGTGGCACAACTGTAAGAGATCATTAAAAGGCAACTCTCCTGGTTAATGAGGGGGTCCGGGGAAGGCAGTTAGCAGGTGTTCCAGAACGAACGCTTGCATCCCACTAAAATCCATCTATTGAAGCTCTAACCCCAGTGCGACAGTATTTGGAGATGCCGCCCGTGGCCTGCAGTTAGGGTGAGATGAGGCCATGAGGACGGGGCCCCCCTGATGAGACTGGTGTCCTGTAAGAGGAAGAGAGAGACCTGTCTCTCTCTCCCCTCGAGCGCACCCCCCGAGGAAAGGCCGTGTGAGGGCATGGCGAGAAGGCGGCCGTCTGTAGGCCGGGAGGAGGGCTCTCGTGAGGAACCTAGTCAGTCGGCACCCTGATTCTGGACTCCCCCGCCTCCGGTAGTGGGAGAGATACGCGTCTGCTGCGTAAACCACCCGGTTTATGGGTGTTTTGTTGTAAAACCCCATGCTGACTGAGATCATCGGGTTTTTTTGAGACACGCAAAAGTGGAAAAGTTGAAAGCTTGGAACATTGTTTTATTTTTCTGTTTTGGAGTGTTCCACTGCCTTCTCTTCCTGCCCCCACCGCAAGAGGGGTTTTCGAGGCAAAGCTGCAGAACCGAGGGCCCCAGAAGCCGCCCTCAGGGTCTGCATGTGGAACTGAGAGCTTGTGGGGGACCCAGGGCGGTGCCTTCAGATGCCATTATTGCAGCAGAGGTCAACGGAGCAGCTTTTCTGCGCGCCAGGGTGGGGAAACAGACCATAATTGGACGATGGCACAACATAGGTAAAACTGCACTGGAACGTGCTAAGAGGCAAGGCCCAGAAGGCCTCCACAGCTATCTGGCTCCAGGCCCGCTCTCTTCATTCTGCCACTGGTCACAAACCAACATGCCCCGGGAGTCCGGCCCACAGGGCAGTGTGTGGGGCTGGTTGGGGGAAGCCTGGGATGAACTGAGCATCCCTAGCCCTCCATAAAGAGGAGGCCCTACTCCACTAAGGCCGAGTGGTGCCATACGGGGGTCAATTATT
Organism: Panthera pardus; assembly: GCF_024362965.1. Taxonomy (NCBI): domain Eukaryota; kingdom Metazoa; phylum Chordata; class Mammalia; order Carnivora; family Felidae; genus Panthera; species Panthera pardus. The sequence continues at coordinate 14,166,609 of NW_026526821.1, read as the reverse complement.
CCAAAGTAAACAAACAAACAGACCCAAAAGCCCGGAAATTAGAACTTCATAAGATCTTCCCCAATTTAAAACACTTCCATTGGGGGGCACCTGGGTGGTTTTGTCGGTTGAGCGTCCAGCTCTTGGTTTCGGCTCCGATCATGGCCTCGAGGTTTGTGGGTTTGAGCCCTTGATTCTCTGTCTCCCTCTCTCTGTACCCCTCCCCTGCGCTCTCTCTCTCTCTCTCTCTCTCTCTCAGAATAAATAAACATTTATTTAAAACAACTTAAATTGGAGGCGCCTGGGTGGCTCAGTCAGTTGAGCAGCCGACTTCGGCTCAGATCATGATCTCAGGGTCCGTGAGTTCGAGCCCCGCGTCGGTCTCTGGGCTGACGGCTCAGAGCCTGGAGTCTGTTTCAGATTCTGTGTCTCCCTCTCTCTGACCCTCCCCCATTCATGCTCTGTCTCTCTCTGTCTCAAGGATGAATAAACGTTAAAAAAAATTTTTTTAAATAAATAAAAAAAAAACAACTTAAATTGGTAGCAACAAATTAAAAAGAACTACTTCTGCCCATTGGCCACCATTCTGCTAACCCTGTTCTACATGGTGACCATGGAGAAAACTGATGTCAGGATGGGGGACTCTGAGCTCCTTCTCTAGGTCCTGCCCTCGAGGAGCAGATGTTCTGCGGTAGGAGACGGATAATAAATAGAAAAACAAGTTCTATGGTATGTTGGGGGGAGAGGGAGAATTAAGGGAAAAACGAAAGAAGCCAGTGCTGGGTTTGTGATGTGTTTTTTGCCACAGAGTGGTCAAGGAAGGCTTCACAGAGGAGGAGAGTGAAGGGGTTTGAGCAGGAGGGTGGCATGATAAGTCTTGAGTTTTAACAGGCTTCCTCTGGCCACCACGTGGAGAACAGGCTGTGGAGGCAAAAGAAAGCACGAGACCAGCGAGGAGGCCAGTGCAGTGGTCCAAGCAAAGGAGGACAGGCGCTTGGCTTAGGGGTGACAGTGGCGGTGGGGAGACCTGGTCAGAGTCTAGGTGTACTTTGCATGTGAACTTGACAGCAACTGCTGGTGGCTTGGCTTTGGGGAAAGAACCAGAGGTAAATGTCCAGCATGCAGCCTGTTCCAGAGGGGAAGCTCCGGGTCTGTGTCTCTCCCAGCCCAGGGAAGGAGCCTCACTTTCACACCCAGTTTCCCCCTGAAGGCCGTAGGGTCTGTGAGGGAAGAGCACTTCTGTTGTTTTCTGCATCGTGTAACTGAATATCGTTAAACATTCGGTTAAAAATAATCGAAGCCCCGGGGGGCTCAGTCGGTTAAGCCTCTGACTCTTGATTTCGGCTCAGGTCCTGATCTCGCAGTTTGGAGGTTCAAGCCCCACGTCGGGCTCCGTGCTGACAGTGCAAAGCCTGCTTGGGATTCTCTCTCTCTCCCTCTCTCTCCCTGCCCCTCCCCTGCTTGTGATCTTTCTCTGTCTCAAGAATAAGTAAATTTTAAAAAATAATCGAAGATATTATGGTATAATTCCAACCGAACGCACTACGGAAGCATTCTTGCAAATTTTAACCTACGTGAAAATGCTGGGGAAAAAGAAACAAACAAACCCTTTGTATGTATGTGTGAAATGGACTGACGTACTGGGATTGGGGTTAGCCAGCCTCTTCTGTAAAAAGGGCCAGAGAGTAAATCTTCTAGATTTTGTGGACCTTAAGTCTCTGTTCCAATTGCTTGTAACTCTGCCATTGCAGCTTGAAGGAGCAGCCGTAGATAATATGGAACAAAGGGGCGAAGCTGTTTTCTGATACGTTCTTCTTAGAAACAGGTGGTGGGCTGGATTTGGCCCTCGGACTACAGTTTGCGGACCCCTGTGTCGTAGGATCAGATCATTAAAGCCAGGTCTTTAATGTGTGAATGAACGTCTGGCATATGCAGAGCCAGATGGGACTTGGGAAAAATCTGCCTTTTGCAAGACTGGTCCGTGCACTGAGCAACGCCTGGCTCCGGCCCACTAAATGCCATTAAGGTCCCCCAATAAAAGCATCCCCGTAAATTTCCAAGCACCCCTAGGGGCACTGCAGTGCCCCCGAGAACCCCTGGTCTGTGCGGCAGCAGGTACAGGAATGGGGAGAAGCGTTTGTGTTTGTCGTTCACATTTGTTGTTCACTCAGCAAACATTCGTGAGCACCAGCCCTGTTGCAGGGAGCATGCCAGGTGCACGCCATACAGCCCTGAACGGACAGTCGAGGCCTGCCTGAAGGGAATTTGTGTCCCAACGAGAGGGTACGACAGTGTATTAGTCTGTTGGAGTCATAATAACAAAGTTCCGTAGACGAGGAGCCCCGAACAAGAGATACTCATTTTCCTACCGCTTTGGAGGCTGAGAGGTCCCAGGCTGAGTGAGGTGCGTGCAGATTTGGTTTCTGGTGAGCACTCTCTTCCTGGCGTGAGGACGGCCGTCTTCTCACTGTGTCCTCACACGACCTTTTCTGTGTGTGCATGAGGAGAGAAGACATCCCTGGGGGTCTTTCCGTTCTTATTAGGACACCGGTCCTATAGGATTAGAGCCCCACGCATATGACCGCCTTTGATGATAAACACCTCCCTAGAGGCCCCATCCTGGAATACAGTTCCAGTGGGGGATGGGGCTCACCGTAGGAATTGTGGGTGAGGGGGGACACAATTCAGTCCACACCCGATGGTGAGCTAGGGAGTCAGCAAGTACCGTGATGAGCATTCCAAGGAGAATGAGCAGGGAGATGCGGTGAAGAGGGTCTGGGGAAGGAGGGTCCAGTTGGGGGGCGGGCAGGGCTGGGTCTCTGAGGAGGTGACCTAGAGCTGATACATGTAAATTAAGGCAAGCGGTCATGTGTCAGGCGTGTTCCTGCTGACAGGAGGCCAGCGGCTGGTATGTGAAGGGAAGAGGGGTGGGAGGGGGGCCAGAAGGTGGGGAGGCAGGACCGCACAGAGCCGTGGCAGAGTGAAGGCATTTGGATTTTGTCTTGAGAGCAGCGGGCAGCCACTGGGGGGTTTAGAACAGGAGGTTGATCTGGTTTGCATCTTAGAAAGACCAGTTGGCTACTCTGGGCTGAGTGCACAATGCGGGGGTCATGGGAGCCAATGCCAATATTCACAGAACTTGCCTCTAACAATGTCTGCCAGGTCCCAGCGGCCTGTTCAGAAAATTCTAGAATCCCAGCTTATCCTTGGACTCCCAAAGGAACAGAAACTCAGAGGGGGCTTTGATGTTTCTGCTCTGGTGTCATTTGTTTTTCATTCCTACTTCTGACATTTCAAGGAAATAGGCAGTGAGCCCACACCAGGGTCTGGGTCTGCAAAATTTGTTGAAAATGTGGCAGAATTGGCAGAATCAATCTCTCTGATTATTTTGGTGGGAGAGGAGGGGAAGAATGAAAAAGGAAACAACACTGAACCAAAAACCTACAGACACACAGAAATAGAGAGTCCTGTCCAAACTACCAGTCCCGCCTTGGTAATTTCTGAGACAGAAGTGGTAAGCAGCCTGCTCCCAGCCCCAGGCTGTCGGACCTTCTGCTCAGGAATTTAAAAAGATAACTACGGGGGGCACCTGGGTGGAGCGTCTGACTTCGGCTCTCATCATGAACTCATGGTCCATAAGTTCAAGCCCCACGTCGGGCTCTGTGCTGACAGCTCGGAGCCTGGAATCTGCTTCAGATTCTGTGTCTCCTTCTCTCTGCCCCTCCCCTGCTCGTTCTCTCTCTCTCTCTCTCAAAAATAAACATTTAAAAATCAAAAAAATAATAATAATAAAATAAAAAGATAACTAAGGGAGGGGGGAATACAGCTTCAGGCAGGGAGCCATTGTTAGCGTGGGAGACAGACAGACCGACTCTGTAAATCCATCGTCACTCAGAGAGAAGCCACAAGTCAGCTGTGGGATACATAATTTGCACCCTCAGAGCAAATCCAACTTTTTCTACTCCCAAAAGTTCGGTTGGTGAAGGAAAACGTGGGAACTTTCATGGAATTTTCTCTGCTTTTTTCAGCACAGGGCTCTCTGTCTCTGTCTCTGTCTCTGTCTCTCTCTCTGTCTCCACATTATTTAACATTCCACCTGCCTTTTTTACTGCTTTTTTTTCATTTTTCATATATTTATTTTAAATCGCTTAAGTAACACTAGTGTGTATCTTTCCGGGGGGGGGGGGGGTTCCTCCCACAACTAGGGAGCCCATCTCCTTTTTTTTTTAATTTTTTTTATGTTTATTCATTTTTGAAAGAGAGAGAGACAGAGCACAAGCAGGGGTGGGGTGCAGGGGTGGGGCACACAGAATCCAAAGCAGGTTCCAGGCTCTGAGCTGTCAGCACAGAGCCCAACGTGGGGCTCGAACTCACGAACCGCGAGATCACAGCCTGAGCTGAAGTCGGACGCTTTACTTAACTAAGCCACTCAGGCGCCCCTGGAGCGCTTTCAAAGTCAGTTCAACTAAACCCACTTTATTCTATCTTCTGGCTTCCTAGTACTCCACAGAGAAAGCCAGGCACCCAGGTTCGAATTCTGACACCACCACTCACTAGGTGTGCGCCCTTAGGCAAATAACGTCTCTGAGACTTGTTTTTCTCATCTGGAGGTGAAGTCTGTAGAAGCAGCTGACCTCAGGGGCTACTGTTGGAGCTGGATGCCGGGTGGTTCACGCACAGGGCTTAGGAGAGCGTCTGAAACAGTCCAGGCACTCGACTAGTGTTGGCTGTGATTCTTGCGGACCTACTATTTTTCGCCCCTTCTGAAACTCTCAGTCTCTGTACTTTTTCCGTCCCCGGGCGTAGTTGCTACCCTGGAGTATTGGTTGCCACACTTGAACTTTGGTTATTGGGCCACTGCTGTCCCTGCTACTTTGTACCGGGATCCGCATCTCTGCGTGTGTGTTTGTCTCCTTTTTGTGGCAGCCAGGCCCCCCCGCCCCCCTCCGGCCTCTTCAGCAAGCCTCACCGGGTCTTCCCAGACCTTGCATATCTGCTACTCCAGCCCTACATGGTGGTTTCTAAGAACCGGCTACTAAAAGGGGTCATGCAACCCCCAAAACCATAGCCTGGGTCATCCCAGCTGCTTCTACGTTTGAGCCCCAATCAGCCGCCTGACCTTTAAATTCTCCAGGCTTCTCCGACTGGTCTCATTACGGACCCCTGGGACCAACATAGGGACGCGGCTGCAAAGACCCACGGGAGGACTCCGCCTTAGGGGAGGGGGTGGGATTTGTGATCTCAGGGGGCCCAGGTTCTCAGAATCAGCTGTTGCTGCGGTTTTAACCTCTCTCCCGCCTTGTGACCTGCCCTGGGGTCATGAATCATGTGGACATTTGACATCGCACGTGGCAACAGCTGGCCTGGAGGGTGGAGGCAGGTTATTAAAAGGGAGGGGTGCCCATCTTCTGGTGTTTGCCCAGCACGGGACAGTAGCAGGGGTCACGTGGTCTTCTCTCTGGGCCTCGGCTTTCTCATCTGTAAAGTGGGAGAACCGAACTAGAAAGCGGTGGCTCCCAACCTTGGTTGCTGACAGGCCACGCTAACACGGACGCTTTGCACGTCAGCCCAGTACGTGACTGGTTACAGAAACTCTGCAAAAACAACACGTCCTCATACTAGATTATTTTACCCTCCGATGGTTTCTATTTCACCGAAAAAAAGCAACGGAAGCAAAACACAGTCCTCTTCTATTTCATTTAAAACGTTGCTGATCAGGACACATCCACAGGTTTTGCATCCCGCCAGTGGGTCGTGACATCCAGTTTGGGACTCTGGACGAGAGATCTCTTAAAGCACTTGATCATGATGGCTCGGTGACAAGAGGGCTAGGTTATTTTTCTTTTAAATAACAATTTCTTGCATGAATTTAAAGGTATTATATATTCAGGGCACCTGGGTGGCTCGGTTGAGCGTCCACCTTTGGCTCAGGTCACGATCTCGCAGTTTGTGAGTTCGAGCCCCACATCAGGCTCTGTGCTGACAGCTCGGAGCCTGGAACCTGCTTCAGATTCTGTGTCTCCCTCTCTGTATGTCCCTCCCCTGCTCACACTCTGTCTCTCTCTCTCTCTCTCAAAAATAAATAAACATTAAAAACAAAATTAAAAAAAAAAAAATTTTTAACATCTATTTATTTTTGAGAAACAGAGTGAGACACAGCGTGAGCAGGGGAGGGGCAGAGAGGGAAGGAGACACAGAATCCGAAGCAGGCTCCAGGCTCCGAGCCGTCAGCACAGAGCCCGACGCGGGGCTCGAACTCACAGACCTCGAGATCATGACCTGAGCCGAAGTCGGATGCTTAACCGACTGAGCCACCCAGGCGCCCCCACACCAAGATTTTGATTTAGTGTATGTATAGTTGTGAGCGAATTAAGGTTATGTTGGATCCATAGACTTAGGTTTCGTGGATTTTTTTTTTTAGCATTTTGTGCTTTTTTCTCGCCTCATTCAACTTTCTTTGCAAACGTGCTTTCAAGTGGCTTTGTAGTCCTCCCCTGAATCAGTGCACTGTAATTTATTTAACCACCTATAAGGACGGGCATTTAAGGAGCTACCAGCCTTCTCCTCCTCAAACAGGGACCAGCAAACCATAGCTGGCTGTCCAGCACCTTGTGTTCATAAAGTTTTATTGGAACACCACCATACCCGTTCATGTCTGCAGCTGCTTTCTCACCACCATGGCAGAGCTGAGTAGTTGCAACAAAGAAAAGGCCTGAAAAGCCTAAGATACTTACTCTTTGGCCCTTCACAGAAAAAATTTGCCGTCTCTGGTCTAATAGATGATGTATATTTATATGCATTGAGCCGCGTTTGGCTATTTCTTCCTTCTTGAGGGCACGTATTGTTAAATGTATCAAAATGTAATTTGGCAAAACCCTGAGGTTTGGCTTGCTTTGGTTCCCAGAATGAAATGTAAATGACGGGGTTAAAATGAAGAAAAAAGACACTTCTTTTTATTTAATAGTGCTGTGGTTGGAGTGACCGTGTAATTTATTGCCTGAACCTGTACATTTTTGTTGGTATGCGAGGGAGCACCATTAATAATTATGCCAGGACAGCAGCATAATCTAGGGTGGCCACGGGTCCACAGGACACACCCTAGCCAGGGAGAATGCATGGAATCTTGTAGAAATCATGTTCAAATTATGATTCTGGAGAGAGAGTGGGGGGGTCCTGGTATTCCACTTACTGCTGTGTGACTTTAGACAAATCGGTGTGTGTGTGTGTGTGTGTGTGTGTGTGTGTGTGTGTGTGTGTGTGGTCTTTCGTGCAAGGCTCTTCTGCAAGTTTCTAAAACCCAGTTCGGACTAGGTTAGGATTTAGAAAGGAAATGTATTGGCTCGTGGAAGCCCACTGCCTTCAGGAAGAGTATAGCTGGCCTCAGGGACCCAGAACCACAGATGCAAAACTCTTGTACATGGTTCTCTCTACTCATCTTTGTCCTTCTACCAGCTGGTTCCACAAGGCTGGAACCACTGCTTTCTGTACCTTGGGACTTAACGCTTCTCAGTTTGTTTTTAAGCAGAGAGGAGAAGAGGCTGCCCTCCCCCTGCCCCACCCCCCAGCTTCAGAAATCCCAGAGAAGATCACTGATTGGTTCTTACACCAGTCACAGTGGTCAGGAATTGTGATTGGCCCAGCCTGAGTCACCTGCCCATCCCTGTGGTCCGAGGAAACAGGGGAAGATAGTGGGCAACCCAAAGCAGTAAGTAGCCCAAATTGAGTCCCTCCTGTCTGTCACTGAGCTAATGAATGGAGGTGGCTTTTTGAGACAAGAAGAGCCATTCATTGTTAAGTCTTATTGTCGGTATGCAGAGTGGCTGTGGAGAAATTGAACAGAGGCAGGGGATTCACACCCGAACTTTCTTTGAGGAGAGATTCTCATCATTTATACAGGTTCTGTGAGTTTAATTGACACGGTAGGTGTTTCATTCACTTTTAATGGCATTGACTAGGAATCCTACTGACTGGGGTCTCAAGAAGCAGAAGCAATCAGTGGTCAAGGGAGCGTGTGGCCTCTGGTGCCCGACTGCCAAGGTCTAGATTTCAGCTCTGCCGCCTTGGAAGGTATGTGGCCTTGGTCAAGTTACTTAACCTTTCTGGGCCTCAGCTTCTTCAGCCAGAAGGACAATAATAATCCCTGCTTAGAGGCTTGCTGTGAAGATAAACAGTATTTATGAACCACACAGAAGAGTGCCTGGCACATAGAGTGTGCTTAATAAACATATGCTGTTGTGTTTGACGAATTCCGTTATTTTTTTCTAAGGAGTTCTTTATAACGTTAGATGGAGACCCAAGTCCATAGAGTATTTTTGGGGTCACTCAAGGACAAAGGAACAGAGGCCAAGAAAAAGCAAACGTTAAAACCTACGAGAGATGATGCAGGATTTCAGAACTGTACTTCTAGAAGGGAGGGGGGATAGATCATCTAGGTCATGGGTCAGAAAACTTTCTCGAAAGGGTTAAGTAGGAAATATTTTAGGCTTTACAGGCCGCAGAGTCTCTCGCAACTACTCAACTTTGCCATAGACAACACACACAGGAATGGCATGTGTGTGTTCCGGTAAAACTTCATTTGCACCAACAGGTGGCCAGACCATCATTTGCCAACTCTTGTACAGGGTGATGTAGGCCAACCCATCCCCAGGTCTGGGTGAGTCACTGTGCCTGTCCTCTTTGTGTCTTTCTGGTTCAGTGCTAAAGCAAGTAAGAAAGTCTCTATCTGGTGCATATTAATAGGTCCTCAACACCTTCTGATCCCCGCAAATATTTATTTCATTTAATTTTTTTTTAACATTTATTTATCTCTTAGAGACAGAGAGAAACAGAGCATGAGCAGGGGAGGGGCAGAGAGAGAGGGAGACACAGACTCGGAAGCAGGCTCTGGGCTCTGAGCTGTCAGCACAGAGCCTGAGGCGGGGCTCGAACTCACGAACCGTGAGATCATGACCTGAGCCCAAGTCGGACACCTAAACGACTGAGCCACCCAGGCGCCCCTATTTATTTCATTTTAAAGTGAGAGAGAGCCTTTGGCAGGCCACGTATTTAGCTAGAACTAAGAACATTTATTCTCTGTATTTTCTGTTTTTCTGTTTTCATTATCAATGACAAGTGACATTGGTTTTTTGTTTACAGTAGTGATACGAGGCCTTCTTGCCAAATTTATTTAAATGAAAACAGGGAGTGATTTTATAGATGTTATGACTTAGAGAAAAAAGCTCAGTTTTGGGGGCACCTGGGTGGCTCAGTCTGTTAAGGGTCCGACCTCGGCTCAGGTCACGATCTCACAGTTTGTGAGTTCGAGCCCCACGCCAGGCTCTGTGCTGACAGCTCAGAGCCTGGAGCCTGCTTCGGGTTCTTTGTCTCCCTCTTCCTCTGCACCCCCCCCCCCCACCCCGTGCTGTCTCTCTCTCTTTCTCTCAAAAAAAATTGTGTTTAATGTTAAAAAAAAAAAAAGAAAACACTCAGTTTTACAAAAACATCAGTCAGTCTGAAGTTGATTTCAAGGAAATATTAAGTAAAATGATAATACAGGTGATTTGAAGATGTGAAGAGGATCAAGACGTAGGGAAATGAGTGAAGTCTGGATACACAAAGCTGGCTCAATATCTTCCTTGCACAGATGGGGAACTGGAGGCTCAGAGACAGGCCTTGCTCTGCCCGGGGTGACCCAGCTTCCCCACAGCAGGGCCCGGAGGCTTCCCCGGATTTTGCAGTCCAGAGGCCAGACTGCCCTCATACCCATGTCCCTGTCCCTGCCAAAGTTGGAAGGAGAACCGATGAACGCCAGCAAGTCCGAAAGACCACCTGTACAGGAGACCCCTCGTCCCTGGTTTTACTTTCCGTGATGTCAGTTACCCGTGGTCAGCCGCGGGTCCTGCAGAGGAACCCCCTCCCCGATGTCTGGTCAGAAGGTCAATAGTAGCCTAACGCTATGTCACAGTGCCTCACTGTATCTCACCACACGGGCATCGTATCATCTCACATCATCACAAGAAGGAAGTGAGTAAGATATTTTGAGAGAGAGACCGTGTTCACATGACTTATCATAGCGGGCTGTTATAATGATTCTATTTTACTATTAGTCGTTGTTGTTAATCTCCTAATGCACCTCATTTATAAATGAAACTTTATCGTAGGCGTGTACGTATGTTTGTGTGTATAGGAAAAAACATAGCCCATATGTACATCCACGGTTTCAGGCATCTACTGGGGGTCTTAGAATGTATCCCTCAAAGACAAGGGGGAACTACTCCATTAGTTTCCTAAGACTGCCATAAAGGTACCATAAACTGGGTGGCTTAAGAGAACATAAGTTCGTCGTCTCACGGTTCTGGAGGCTAGATTCTGAAATGAAGACAGTGGCAAGGCTGGTTCCTTCTGGAGGCTCTGGGGGAGAGTCTGTTCCACGCCTCTTTCCTAGCTTCTGGTGGCTGCTGGCAGCCCGCGGCCCTCTAGTCTCTGCCTTGGTCCTCCCTTGGCTCTGTCCCTCTGTTTGTACCCAGACTCCCCTCTTGTGATGAGGGCACCAGCCATCGCATTGGGGCCCACCCTCATCCAGTATGACCCCCTCTTAGCTCGATTACATTTGCAAAGACCCTATCTAAATAGGGTCACATTCACAAGTACCGGGGGTTCGGAGTTGAGCGTATCCTTTTTGGGGACAGTTCATTCCACAGCATCACCCACCCGGGGTCCCAGCCTGAGCACCAACAGGCTTGGGGCCGAGAGCTGCGTTCTGTCCTGGCAGTGGCTGGGCTTTGCAAAAATTGAAACCACCCAAGCAAGAGAGGTCGGTCAAGGCCTCCGCTGTTCAGCTGGCTTGCATTAGTCTCAGTCTGACTGTGGCGGCAAAGGCGGCCCAGACCCCAGCAAGTTCGACAAGGAGAAGCTGTTGCCGGCAAAGGTCAGGGCTCACTCTTTACAGTATAAATATAACCGCCTTCCCGGCCACCGCCACCCCCAGCCACACAATATCTCTTTCAAAGATCTCCAAACACTGAAGCAGACCATACCAAATTGGCTTTATTGTTTTAAAACCGGCCCCTTCGGTCCGCCACCACCCGCCACCCCCTCCCCAAGGGGGAGGAAAATTCATAATAGATGTCTCTCCAGCGTGCCCCTCTGTTTTCTCCCTTAGGGCAGCTCATGACCCTCGGGCAGTGACTCTAACAGTGTGTCCTCGTATCCAGCATTTGTTTGACAGATATTTAGTGACCGCCAGCCTCATCGCGGACCCCACGAATCAAAGGCCACAGTAGTGACCGAGCTACCCCTGGATGGGGGCTGCTGGGGACCAGGCGCCAGGCTGAGCGCTGTGCCTGCATTCGCTCCCTTGGTCTCGACTTCAGCGCTTGGGGCTAGTTCATTGCCACCTGACCGAGGAGAAAACTGAGGCTCTCGGGAGGGGGGAGTCACAAGTGTGGAAAGGGACATAGCCAGGATTAGGGCCACAAAAGGTAGCATTATCGTGCAAGGGAAGCCATTGTTGCCAGTCCCACAAGGTCGTGGGGGGTCTGTGAGCCTGAGCAAACAGACCGGGGCTTTATATGTAGTTCTGTTCTTTGATTGCAGGGTGTTTAATAACTTCTTCCGCTTGGTTCAAAATATGAGAGGATATTGTGGTAAATGCACATAGGAGCACACGTTTTTCCTTTCACCTCCTCCTCCAGGCAGCCTCGATCAGAAGCCTTGCCTTTATTGCCTCCGGTAGGTTCTACACCTCTGCTCACACGATCTCATGTAACCCTCGTAACCAAGCACGGGGGGTTCAGCACGTGGCCTCTGAACCCAGACCACCTGGGTTCAAATCCCAGGGCTGCCGTTTCATACCTTGGCAAGAGGCAAGCGGCTGTGCCTCGCTGGGGCTCACTTTTTACGTGTGTAACATTCGGACCTTAGGAGTCTCCACCTCATGGGCCTTGCGGTTGCACGATCGTTGTAAGGATGAAATGAGTCGGAACGTGTACGAGCAGCCTGGCACAGAAGCAGCACCCTATGTCAATGAGCAGTATCATTATTCATGAGTATTACATCAGTCTTTGGTGGCTGCTGTGGCAAACTGCACAGCCTTGAACAGCCCACGTTTGCTCTCTTACGGTCCTGGAGGCGAGAGGTCGGACATGGGTCTCAGTGAGCTGACCCCAAGGTGTCCACCGGGCTGGGCTTCTTCGGGAGGCCCCAGGGGAGAATCTGTCCTTGCCTTTTCCAGCCAGTAGAGGCGCCCGCGCTCCGGGGCTTGGGACCCCTCCCTCGGTCTTTAGAGCCACTCGGGGTCAGGTCCCGCTCCTGCCACATCACTTTGATCTTCTGTGGTTATCTCTCTGACCCTCTCTCCTGCCTCCCCATTTTAAGGGCCCCGTGGTGACACTGCAACCCCCCCACCAATAATCCAGAACACTCCATCGTAAGTTTGGGTGGTTAGCAACCTTAACTTCATCTGCAACCATGAATTCCCTTTGCCTCGCAACCTGACGTTAGTGATTTCAGGGATTAGGGTGGGTATCTTTGGGGAGGGGGGAGGCCTTATTCTGCTCACCACACACACTCACTCCCTCGTTCACAAATATTTATTCTCAGTATTCACTGTGCACGCGGTTTGGGGTCCCAGCAGTGACAGACAAGATAAAAACTCCACCCTTGCAGAACTCCCATCCTACCAGGGGGACATAGACAATAAATAGGGTTCTTTTTTTTTTTTTTTTTTAAGGCGAAACTCATAATGTTTTGGACAGTGATGGATTCATGCGGAAAAATAGAGCAGGGGAAGGAACTGGTATGAAACTCGATTTAGGTAATGGGGAGGGGGCGCGGTCAGGGCTGGCCTTGCCAAGGCGGATTTGAGCAAAGCCCGCAGGAGAGGAAGGGAGCCCTCCACAAGGGTCCGGGGGAAGTGCGTTGCAGACAGAAGGAACAGCGCCTGCCAAGGAGGCAGGGGCACCTACAGGTCTCAGAAGCAGCGAAGGGACCAGGCGGCCAGAGGGGAGGTGATGGGGGAGAGAGGGGAGAGGTGAGGCCAAGAGCCGATGATGGGGCTGGAGCCAGCGGACCACTGTGGGGCTGCAGCTTGGCTCCAGTGAGGTGGAAAAGGCAGGAGGAAGGACAGGGTCCCACTTGGCTTTGGTCAGACTTTGCCTGGGGCTGCTGTAGCAAAGAGCCACAAGAATCCAAGCTGGTGCAGCCACTCTGGAAAACAGTGTGGGGGTTCCTCAAAACATTAAAAATAGAACTACCCTGCGACCTAGCGATTGCACTGCTAGGTATTTATCCAGAGGATACAAAAACGCTGATTCGAAGGGACACATGCACCCCAATGTTTATTTATAGCAGCACTGTCGACAGTTGCCCAAAGTATTGGAAAGAGCCCAAATGTCCATTGACTGATGACCGGATAAAAATGTAGTATATATCTACACTGGAATATCACTCAGCCATCCAAAAGAACGAAATGTGCCATTTGCGACAATGTGGCTGGGACTAGAGGGTATTATGCTAAGTCAGTCACAAGACAAATATTATGACTTCACTCCTATGTGGAATTTAAGAAACAAAACAGGTGAACATAGGGGAAGGGAAGGAAAAATGACACGAAAACAGAGAGGGCGGCAAACCATAGGAGACGCTTCAATACAGAGAACACGCTGAGGGTTGCTGGCCAGTGTTCAGTGGGGGGATGGGCTAAATGGGTGATGGGTGTTAACGAAGACACTCGCTGGGATGAGCACTGGGTGTTATAGGTAAGTGAGGAATCGCTAAATTCTATTCCTGGAACCATTCTTATGGTATATTTAACTAACTCGGATTGAAATAAAATTTAAAAATTAAAAAAAAAAGAAAAAGTCATGCAGCTTTACCAGGGAGGTTGACACGTTGATTAATATTTGTATGCTTTCGCAGGAAACGCATTGTTTAATACAGCCATTCTTTGTTTCCAAAAAAAGCAGAGCCGCAGAGCGAAACCCAAAGACTGGGTTTGTCTGGCAGCTGTGGAGGCCAGAAGTCTGAAAGCAAGATGCAGGAGGGCCGGGCTCCCTCTGACTCCTTCCTTGCTCCTTCAGCTTCTGGCGTTTCCAGGCGTTCCTTGGCTTGTGGCCGCATCCTTCCATCCTCTGTCTCCTCTCAGTGTCTCTGCGTCCTTCTCTATCTTTTATAAGGACTCTGTCATTGGACTTAGGGCCCACCCTCACCCAGGAGGATCTCATCCCTAATTCTTAACTCGATTACATCTGCAAAGACCCTCCTTCTGAATAAGGTCATATTCTGAGGTTTTGGGGAGACAGGCGTGGGGGAGGTTCGGTAGGGGGTACAGTGCAACCAACCACAGGTTCTAGCAGTTTCTGCCGTGTGGAGAGCGCCCTGTGGGCCGATGAGGGCTGGGCACAGAGAGACTCATGGGAGGAGGAGATGACTGTCAGAGTCCAGGAGAGAGAAGGGACATGGCCCCGGTGCAGGGGAGGAGCTGGTCAGCAACTCGTTAGTGGCCCTGTCCTCACCAGGCTGGGAGATGGCTTCTGTGTCCCTAGGCAGGAAGGCCAAAGGTCAGCAGAGGGCCCCCTCTGGACCCTGCCACGCAGGAAAGGGTCTCACATGTACCGTGGGACAGATCGGCTGCTGCTTTTGCCTCAGGAATGCTCCTGGGACAAATCCACAGAAGCCAGAAGAAACCCTGAGGGATGTGTGTGTGTCCGTGTTTATTGTGGTAAAAGGCATAGAACATAAAAGGTACCATCTTAACCATTTTTCAGTGTATGTTACAATACCGTTAACTACACACACATTTTTGTGCAACAGATCTCCACAGCTTTTCCTCCTGGAAAACTGAAACTCTGTCCACTGAACACTCCTCACTCCCTCTCCCAGCCCCTGGCATCCAACATCCTACTTTCTGTTTTTAAGAGTTTGACTACTGGGCTGCCTGGGTGGTTCCTAGATCTTGGTTCAAGTCATGATCTCATGGTTTGTGGGACTGAGCCCCTCGTCGGGCTCTGCACTGACAGCATGGAACCTGCTTAGGATTCTCTCCCTCTCTCTCATGGCCTCTCTCTCTCCCCCTCTCTGTCTGTCCCTCCCCGACTCGTGCTGTCTCTCTCAAAAATGAGTGGATTAAAAAACAAGAAGTTAAAAAAAAAGAGCTTGACTCTTCTGGATACCTCATAGAAGTAGAAATCATACAGCATTTGTCCCCCGAGTGGCCTTTTTAAAGAGCGAATAGAGATTTCTAGAAACAGGAGGGCAGGTGTGGATAAAACTCTGTAGCAGTGAGTTTCAAACATTTTTGGACCTAGACCAGGTATGGGGGCGACTATGACCTAATCTCTCTCCCGCCTGTTTTTGTCCAGCCCAGGAGTTAAGAATGGTTTTGATACATTCAATTTATCCATTTGAAAAAATCAAAAGAAGAAGAATATTTCTTGCCATAAGATTTAGAATTTCAGTGCCCACAAATAAAGTTTTATTGGCACACAGTCACTAGCATCCATTTACACATTGCCCAAGGCCTCCTTCACGCTACAGGGGCAGGGTTGAGTATTTGCAACACAGACCTTATGGCCAAAGCAGAAAATAATTACCATCTGGCTCTTTACAGAAAATGTTTGCCAGTCCCCCGATCTAGAGCCACAGCCAGAAATAAGCTATATTTTATCACGATGCAGGCACTCGTGCGTGGACCTCGGTGAATTTCCTTGTGGGTCTCCGTGGAAGGGTATGCAGGGATCATCAGTTAGGGGTGTCTGCTGTGACCGTGGGAGGGAAGGTATGGGTGGGTACGACAGATCTCCCCCCTCTGTCTAGAAAGTGTTTCCCAGGGGCGCCTGGGTGGCTCAGTCGGTTAAGCGTCTGACTTCAGCTCAGGTCACGATCTCACGGTTCGTGAGTTTGAGGCCCACGTCGGGCTCTGTGCTGACAGCTCAGAGCCTGGAGCCTTCTTGGGATTCTGTGTCTCCCTCTCTCTCTCTGCCCCACCCCCACTTGCGCTCTGTCTCTCAAAAATGAATAAATGTTAAAAAAAAAAAAATTAAGAAGTGGGCACTCAAACTTTGGGCACTCAAATATCTTATGCATGGTTTTGTCACATCTAAATACCACCTGTACTGTTAACTTGATTTTTTTTAATTTGCAGGCTTCTTTTGACTTTAAAATTCATTTTAAAAGGCAAAGTTATAGCACTGCCTTCGGTGGAAAGCCACCATTGTTTGCCATAAATGGAAAAAGTTGGTAAAAATAGTCACTGAAAATAAAAGGGAATTGTTAAATTCTAGCCAAGGCTCTGGACCTGAAACCTGTGCTCTCTTAGCTGAGATAGAGAGATTAGTGACGTCAGAGATTTTCCTCCTTGAGCTAGTAATATTTAATATTTAATACTATGCCTGAGACACTACCTCATTAAATGCTCACAATTACTGTGTGATAGAGATTATTATCATGCCCATTTTACTGAGGAGGAAACTGAGGTACCGAGACGGCACAAAACGTGTTCAAGGTCATTCAGATAACGAGTAGTGAGCTGGTAGGGGTCTGAGGGGTTAGCCCTCTCCTTCTTCCCTCTTTCCTTTCCCTCTTGAAGCATTTATAGTTTAAGCCTGATTAAGCATTTAAGCCTGATGATGGCCTGCCCAATATCCACGTCCTCCCCATTCTTGTGGAGACGAGTCATCTAGAAGAGCAACGCATCCAGGTAAAAATAATCACTTCTCTAGTCTTCCCTATAGCCAAGCGTGGCCGTTCGACATAAATCCAGCCAATAAAACAAAATGTGGAAACTCGAGCTTTCCGAATCATAGCATTCCTTCTTGATTCTCCCTTCTACTGCCTGCCTGGAATGTGGAGGGAAGGGCTGGAGGTAAAGCAGCCATCTTGTGACTGTGAGATGACAAGCATGGGGTGAAACCAGGACTTGGACCCAAGCAGTCTAGCTCAGAGTCCAAGCTCTTAACCTCTGATCTTGGCTGCTTGTGAGGTACGTTAAAAGAGACTAAAAAAAGAGGATCATCTAAAATTATCTTTTGTCCCACCACTGGGGTTTCTGTCCCACTGTGGGACCCCTGAGGAACTTTAGACCCAAGTCTGCATTCTAACCCTGCCTCTGTTACAAATGCAACGATGACCCTGCTCATTCTGTCTCTGCCTCAATTTCCCCATCTGTAAAGTACAGAACCTAGCCTATATTTGAGCTTCTAGATGGCAGGAACCATCCCATACCTCACAGGACCCATGGCCTCTGGCACACATCATCAGAGTTCATTAGCCACAAGCAACAGAGAACCCAGTGTCCTAGCTTTTCTCTAGGTTTCATCCCAGTGTTTGTCACCTCACAGTCACAGGATGGCTGCTTTACCTCCAGCCCTTCCCTCCACATTCCAGGCAGGCAGTAGAAGGGAGAATCAAGAAGGAATGCTATGATTCGGAAAGCTCGAGTTTTCACATTTTGTTTTATTGGCTGGATTTATGTCGAACGGCCACCCTTGGTTATAGGGAAGACTAGAGAAGTGATTAGTTTTACCTGGATACGTTGTGCTTCTAGATGACTCGTTTCCACAAGAATGGGGAGGAAGTGGATATTGGGCAGGCGATCATCAGGCAACTATAAATGCTTCAAGAGGGAAAGGAAAGAGGGAAGAAGGAGAGGGCTAACCCCTCAGACCCCTATCAGCTCTTCAGGACTGTGACAAAAGAACGTCCGTCCTCCTCTTTCTTACAGAACTCAGTGCCCAAGAGCACAAATATTATATTTTTCCATAAAAGGGCTTTTCTGTGAACTCCTACACGTCGAGGCCACTTTTGTTTTTACTGGCAAACTTACTCCAGGGGAATGAAAAGTTCACCGCGGTGCAAATGTATATTTAAGTACGATGGGAGGCATAGGCAGGGAACCCATGGAAAGGGAATGCTTAAAAAGGGGAGGGCAAATGTTCAGCCTGGGAAGGTCACAAAGAAGTCTCAGGAAGAATGAACGTGTCAGGTGCCTTCCAGCGACAGCCAAGGACAGGAAGTGACCTTGGAGCCAATGTTATTTCTCCCCAGTCGCCCGTGGCCATGAGTACAGACCACATTTTTTTATGTGGCCTGCCAGGTCCCTTCCTACCTTGCCACAACTCACAAGCAGTATTTCTGCTTTCATTTATGACCTGGCCCGACTTACCGTCTTCCCATCGCTTTCTGGCTGGGTGGCCTTGGGTAAATTTCTTAATCTCTCTGTTCCACGATGTTCTCCTCTGTTTACTGAGCTGAGGATACTACCCACTTCATGGGATTATGAGAGTTAATGTATATATGAGGCTCACAGAGACTTTCCTGGCACATAAGAAGCTCTCAATTAATGTCATGGTTTCATCGCGATTGTCATCTTGGTCTTGCGTGAGTGGGTCAACAGAAGTCGACACCTTTTGGGGCCCCTGGGGGGCTCAGTCAGTTAAGTGTCCGACCTTGGCTCAGGTCGTGATCTCACGGTTTGTGAGTTCGAGCCCCGCGTCGGGCCCTGTGCTGACGGTTCAGAGCCTGGAGCCTGCTTCGGATTCTGTGTCTCCCTCTCTCTGTCCCTCCCCCGCTCGTGCTCTGTCTCTCTGTGTCTGTCTGTTAAAAAAAAAAAGAAAGAAGAAGAAGTTGACGCTTTTCCTATCAGTGTTGGGCAGTTCTTGAGTGCCTCGTTTGTGCAATGGGCAGGAAGAGCGATTCAGTGTTACGAGGTTTTGGGATTCCAGTGAAGTTGTTCAGAGACCAAACTGTGTTTTTGGAGAGGCAGCCTTGGGGGGGCGCTCATGGGGCTTGATGGTGTGGAACAGAGCTGGGCACTGTGTGCGAGCATAGCTCTTCCCACAGGGGCTCTGCTTTGGGGCTTGGGGGTTTTTTGTTTGTTATTTAAAGTTTATTTTGAGAGAGAGGGAGAGAGCGCTCGCGTGCGCTCACATGTGTGAGTCGGGGAAGGGCTGAGAGAGAGAGAATCCCAAGCAGGCTCTGCGCTGTCAGCACAGAGCCCGACGCAGGGCTCAGTCCCATGACCCGTGAGATCATCGCCTGAGCCCAAGTCAAGAGTCAGACATTCGACCGACAGAGCCACCCAGGCGCCCCAGATTTTGGTTTCGTACAACCCCAGGGGGGCACCCTTCACATCAAAGTCATCGGGGACTTACATAGGCATCGGGATTGTTGTCAACAGACGGCACTAAAGTGTCGTGAGAATGCGAAGGGCCTTCTTCAAGTGGGGGCTGCTTTCCATATGCTCATGTCCACGCTTCTGTGAGCCACAGATCCTCAGGAACACTTCTTCTATTCATTCATTCATTGATTCATTCATTCAACAAGTATTTGTTGACACCTACTGCGTGCTGAGCAAGGTTCCAGGTGCTCGAGATGCAATCAGGGAACAAAGTAGAACCAAAAAAAATCTATTTTTGTGACGGGAAGATAGACAAAACCAAGATGAGTGATAGAAAAAGTAAGCATGTTATATGGTAGGGTGGTAGGTGCTGGCTACTGATGAAGAAGAGAGTGGTCGGGAGGGTGAGAGGTGTCCCAGAAGGGTGTACTCACTCGTCGGGCAGTTGGTGCTATGGGCTGGGGTGCCTCGATTCTCCTCCACGTGGCCTCTCTTCCTCCGTGTCTAGCCAGCCTCCTTACAGCATGGCGGCTGGGTTCCAAGAAAGGGAGGGGGGAAACTGCCAGCCCTCCTAAGGCCTGGGCTTGGAAGTTCCAGAACATCACTTCTGCCATGTGTTATTACTGGTCACAGCAGGTCACAAGGCCAGGCCACATTCAAGGGAAAGGGAAAGAGGCCCCACCACCGGATGGGAGGAGGATAGGGGATCTGAGGGGATCTGCACAGTGAAGGAAACAATCAGCAACACTATATGGCAACTGACGGAATGGGAGAAGGTATTTGCAAATGACATAGCGGTAAAGGGTTAGTATCCAAAATCTATAAAGAAGTTACCAAACTCAACAAAGAATCCAGTTAAGACATGGGCAGAAGACATGCATAGACACTTTTCCAAAGAAGACATTCAGGGGCGCCTGGGTGGCTTGGCCGGTTGAGCGTCCGACCTTGGCTCCGGTCATGATCTCACGGTTCATGGGTTCGAGCCCTGCGTCGGGCTCTGTGCTGACGGTTCAGAGCCTGGAGCCTGCTTCGGATTCTGTGTCTCCCTCTCTCTGCCCCTGCCCCGCTCGTGCTTTGCCTCTCCGTGTCTGTCTGTTAATGCCTACTGCGTTCTGCCTTAAACACTTCTTGCAAGTTTGTAGAGTAGGTGGAAGGCAGTGTTCGTATGGGTTTGTCCCCAGAAGGAACTTTTGCCTGGACTGCCCTGTCCTTTACCCTAACTCCTTTTCTTAGACATCTACATAAGCAATGGGATTGCTGTCGAACCAAGAGAGCTTTCCTCCGGAAATTGGCAGGGCCCTGTCTTTGAGAGTTTTACTTGGCGTCTGCGGTGTATGAGGGTTTGGAAGGAGTGTTCAGGGTATGTGCTCGGCCGCTTTCACAGTGGTTCGATGGGACTGCAGTTGACTTCTCTCTTCCGTGACAGTCTGGGTGCAAGCCGCTCTGCAGAGTTAGGGACCCAGACCCCTTCCCTCTTGCTGTTCCACAGTGCCTAGGCTGCTGCCCTTATCCACATGACCCAAGACGGTTCACATCAGCTGTAGGCCAGCCAGAGGGAAAGAGAAGGAGGTGGAAGGCAAGACCCACGCCCTCCCTTTAAGGGCACAGCTCAGGTGTCGCAGGTACTCATGTGACATTGGCCAGATCTTAGACACTTGGCCAACCCAGCTGCAAGGGAAGTTGGGTAGCATTGTAGTATTGATTCAGGAGGGCCATGGGCCCGGCTAAAACTTGCAAGCTTTGTTACCATGAGAGAGGAGGAAAGAACGAACACTGGGGGAGGACGTCAGGCTCTGCCATCCGAGGCTGTTGACAGAAACTAGCATGCAGATACGCTAACCGTGACTAGGTTTCTCATCCTCTCCACGCAGAGCAGTTGGCCGCGGGCTGCCCACTGGAGTTCCCAGCCCTGTCTGGGTACGAATGTCCGGTGTGTGGGCTCTGACCGAGGGCTTGTGTTAGGGGTGGATTGGATCCAAGCCCTCCCAGCCAAGTGCAGACTCTAGGGTTTGTCACTATAAAATGTGCCACCACTTAAGTACCGACTGTGAAGGTGAGTTCAAGAGTTCAGCAGCTTGAGATGCTCCTGGGGCAGGTCCCAGCAGGTGTGAGCTGCGTCCTGGGGAAATGGAGCGAGCACAGGCGCCCGTCGGGGCTGGCCTGCCAGTTACAAGCTGTGCACCCGTACACGTGTTACTTAACTTCTCTGAGCTTCCGTTTCCGAATTTTTAAGAGGTCAGGGTTGGGCATGATGTCTGTCTCCCCCAGGTTATTGTGAAGACAGACCTAACGTAAATTGGGGCAGCCGGTTCGTTTTCTAAAATGTATTTTGGGTATTTGTCGAAGAAGACGATTTTTGACTTTTCTAAGCTTAGATGCTGATGTCTTTGAATATCCCCTTAGACTGTGAGATCCTTAAAGCCAGGGACCATGTCCTGATCCCCATTGTGTCCTCAGTGAGTAATTACAAAGCATGCAAGCATAAATGAGTGAATGAGTGAATGAGTGAATGAATGAATGAATGAATGAATGATATGAGGCCCCTGGTCAAGGGGCAGCAAAGAGCAGTGTCCACAGGAACAGGGCAGGTCACAGTGAGGAACATGGGCTGAGCCAAAGAAAGATTGGGTGGCCCCTGCTGTAGTTTTCTCTCTTACTTTTGTTAGAGACACGAGCGCTGTGTCAATGTCCTGTGGGTAGCAGAGCAAATCACCACAACCTCTGCTTCCACGGCCACATCTCCTCTCTGACGCCGACCCACCTGTCTGCCTCTTAGTAAGACCCCTGTGGTCACATTAGGCTTACTTGGGTAACCCAGGACAGTCTCCCCATCTCCTTAACTGACTTAATCATCTCTGAAAATCCCCTTCTGCCATGTAACGTAACACACAGATTCTAGGGATTCAGATGTAGACATCTCTGGGGTGATTCCTCAGCCAACCACAGACACACAGAAACATTTTTTTAACTATGAGAAAGAAGGGGCGCCTGGGTGGCTCAGTCGGTCAAGCGTCCGACTTCAGCTCAGGTCAGGACCTCGCGGTTCGTGGGTTCGAGCCCCAGGCGAGCTCTGTGCTAACAGCTCAGAGTCTGGAGCCCGCTTCGGATTCTGCATCTGCCTCTCTCTCTCTCTGCCCCTCCCCCGCTCACGTTCTCTCTCTCTCTCTCTCTCTCTCTCTCTCTCAAAAATAAATAAACGTTAAAAAATTTAAGAAGTAGAATAAAGGAAACAAAAACCTTAAAAATAAACTAAAAAAAAGTAAAACTCTTCATTTTGAAGTACGTTTAGACTTACAGAAAAATTGCAGAGATAGTTCAGAGTTCCCAGAGGCCCTCCATCCATCCTCCCCTTCAATTTCCAGAACAGTAGTGCAGTGGTCAAAACCAGGAAATCGACAGTGCCCCGTGCTTCAGTTGAACTACAGACCTCATCTGAAGACCACCAGTCTTTCCCCAAACACCCATTTTCTGACCCCAGGATCCCACGTTGCATTTAGTTGCTGTGCCTCTGTTGTGGCGGCCCCTCCAGGTCTTTCATGACCTTGACCTTTTGATGAACAGTAGTCAGGCATTTTGTTGCAAGTCCCTCGGTTTCGGTCTGTTTGATGTCTTCTCATGATTAGATGGAGGTTGTGCGTTTGGGGCAAGGAGACCACACAGGCGATGTCGTACCTCCTGTGCATGTTATCAGGGGCTACGTGATGTCAGTCTGTCTTACTACTGGTGATGTTGACCTTGATTAGCAGAGTCCATGCCCTGGAACCCGTGGGTTTCAGTGCTTCCCTTGTGCAAAGAGAGGGGGGGGAAGTAAAAACACAGAACGTTCAACAGGACACGTCGGCAGGCCTCGTCTGTCCCTTGGGCTGGCCTGATCTGTAGGATGCGCTCTGTAAAATGAGCACCCCCCCCCCCCCGAGTTTCAGGACAGGCTCAGAAGCACCCACTGGTGATGGCGGGAGTAGGGGAGAGCAACACCCAAGTCCTGGGCCTTTGGAAATAATTTCAACTACAAAGATCGGAAGAGCTGGCCGGAGAAGGGGAAATAAATCCAGCAGAGATGAAAGGCCGAGGCCCGCAGCTGCTGGGTCCATCAAATCTTTAAAAGCAACGTGAGGTTTTAGGGCAAGGAGTGAATTATGGCCGTTAGGACCAAGGACAAGACGGCTTTGATCTAAAAGTGGGAGATCTCTGAAGGGAGGCTGCGGCCTTTGCATGCGTGGTTCCCACATCCTCCTGGGGTACTTTAGACGGACCGCTTGGAATTTACAGGTCTGCGGAAAGAGCCTGGCCGCTAATGGTAAACACTTGGAACGGGCAGCTTCGGGAGGAGCGGGGCGGAGTTGACATTCGGGGGGGAATGGGCCCGGTGCCCCTGCAAAGGTACCTGAGAATAATGTACCGTTTTACGAGGCTCTTTGCCCGTCCGTCGGACAGATGGAGGTTTTGTATCTTATGAGGCACTCGAGGATTGCCGTGGGAGGTCATTTCGGTGAGCACTTGACCTCTCTATTTGAAAAAAGTATCAATTTGGAGAAGGTTGTCTTTACTGCCAGGAAACTTTAGACTAGAGGCCGTCCTGTGGCTTTTTGGAGGCCCACCCTGTCACAAACCAGATGTTGGCCTCTGCTAGCCCAGGGCGAGGCCCCCGCCGGCAGCAGACTCGCCCCTCTTTGCCGAGCTCCCTAGCTGCCAGGGAGCTAGGCAAGTGCGTTTGCAAGGCTCCGCATCACGGCGTAGCCAGGGGGCAAGCGGCTGGAATCGCAAACCGCAGTCAGAACATCTTAGCCATCTCTTGAGAGAGAGAAAGTGAGACGGGGGGCAGGAGAGGGGCAAAGAGGGAGACAGAGAGTCCCAAGCCGGCGGCTCAATCTCATGAACTGTGACATCGTGACCTGAGCTGAAATCAAGAGCCGGACGCTTAAAGGCGCCTGTGTGGCTCAGTTGGTGAGGTGACCCACTTCAGCTCAGGTCATGATCTCACGGTCCGTGAGTTCGAGCCCCGCGTCGGGCTCTGTGCCGACAGCTCAGAGCCCGGAGCCTGCTTCGGATTCTGTGTCTCCCTCTCTCTCTGTCCCTCCCCTCCTCACACTCTGTCTCTCCTCTCTCAACAATAAATAAAACCATTTTAAAAATTTTTTTAAAAAAAGAGACGCTTAACTGAGCCAACCAGGTGCCCCCCACTGAAACTATTAATGAACTGGAAATTCCCCCAGCAGACTGGAGGTGGGGGAATGTTGAGGTGAAAAACAACAGGTCCCTGAGTCAGACAGCCCTGGGTTCAAATCACAGCAGGGCCATTTACAGTCTCTGAGCTTATACACTGCAACTTGCTTGATCTCTGTAGGTGTCAGTCTTTCACGTCTTGCAAATCTTTCCTCAAATACCAAGCCTTCTTTGACCACCCCTCAGTACCTGAGTTCCCTAGCTCCAACCAAGTGAACGTATTTATTCATTTTCAGCACCCACCCCCTCCCCGGCTAGGATGTCTGCTCCACCGAGGCAGTGGTTTCCCGGTCTTGTCCATTGCTGGGTCCTTAGCGCTAGGACAGACTGGCACATAGTAGGTGTTCAATAAACACTGGTGGAATGATTGAAAAGGGATCACAATAGAGGCTACTTTGTTCTGTTCTCTTTGTTGAGTGGGGGATAAGCTGGGATACGCAAGGGAAGGGACTTAGCATGGTTCCTGACACATAGTATGTGCTCAATAATCAAACCATTATCAAAGTCCACTCATTTACAATGTTTTACTCATTTGATATACAGTTATTGAATATTTGTTCTGTGCCAGGTCCTGGAAATAGTGCCAAGAGCAAGATAGACTTTCTTTTTGTTTCTGTTTTCTTCAAAACTTATTTTCGGAGAGCCTGCCACTTCCTGGCCCACTTTTCTAGAAACCAAGCGTAAAGCAGCGAACAGAGACAAGGTCCCAGCTCCCATGAGTTTGCATCCTACTTGGGAAGGATGTGAACCATAAGCGTGTACCCAAATACATAAGATGGTTTCAGGGGTGTCAATTCTACCAAAAGGAAATAATCGAACCGGGATGACGTGCAAGGTGCGGCTGGACTGGGGGGAGGCTGGGAGGGTGGGCGTGCCACTAGGGTGGCCGGGAAATGTCACAGCCGAGCAGAGACCTGGCTGAGGAGGGGCAGCCAGCCGTGGGAGGGGCCAGAGCTTCCCGCTGTGCTCCCGGGTCCGGCAGCAAGAGCGTCACCTGGGAGAGAAATTCGGGTCTCACCTGGAGGCTGCACAATCCACTTTGTAACAGGACCCGCGGGTAGTTCCTCTGCACGTTAACGTTGGAGAAACGCTGGGCTGTGCGCACATACTCCAGGCCGAGGGACGAGTGAACGCAGAGGTCCTAAAGTGTTCCATATGTGGAACAGGAAGTTCCTAAATGTTCCAGGCAGAGGTGGGGTGGGGTGTGGATTTGCTAGGGCTTCTGTAACAGAAGTACCCCAAAGGGGGTGGTTGAAAATGACAAGGCTGTATTCTCCTCCAGTTCTGGAAGTCAGAAATCCAAAATCAAGCTGTCAGCGGGGGTGGTTCCTTCTGGAAGCTCAGAGGGAGAATCTGTTGCTTACCTCTGTCCCAGCTCCTGGTGGTTGCCAGCAACCCTTGTCATTCCTTGGCCTGGAGTCACATCGCTGCCTCCATCTTTACATGGCGTCTTCCCTCTGCGCCTGTGTCCAAATTCTTCTCTTTTTGTGAGGATACCAGTCATTGGGTCCAGTATGACCTCATCTTGACTTGACTACATCTGCAAAAACCCCTATTTCCAAATAAGTCGCATTCATAGGTACTGGGGCTAGGGCTTGAGTATGTCTTTGGAGGGGGACACACATCAACCCATCACAGGGCCGAAAGGTGGGGCTCGGCAAGGTCAGAGAAGAGGCAGGTCACATCGGGCCCGTGGACCCCGTGAAGGGTTATAAATGCACAGGGAAGCCAAGAAGGCTGTGACTGATCTGGAAAAGAGCTCCGGGCGGGGGGCGGGGCGGGGGGGCTATGAGGGTAGCGGATTGAGCTGGGGTGGGGGCAGATGAAGGGGAATTAGCGAGCAAGCTAGGCGGTCCCCAGGCACGGACATGGTGGAATTAGAGAAATGGGGAGACTCATAGGGTTTTAAGGGGCCCTAGTCACAGAAATGGGGGGTGGTATTTAGATGGATGAAGAGGGGGAGGGGCACCAAGGATGATGATTCAGTCATCTGTCTGTCCTTTTAACAGACTTTTTTTTTTTTTTTTGCATATCTGGTTAGTGAAAAACGGGTCTGTTATCTCTTTGGGGAGGAGGGCAGTCATGTGAATACCCAGTGCTCTCATGGTGGCCAAGTGACAAGACCGTGTGCAACCTCTTGACTATACATCTGGCACTTTCCTCTCATCTGGCTCTGCTGAGTTGAGGTGCACATCCCTAAAGCAATCGCTGTGGTCAGGGGAGTGTGATGCCCTAAGTGGTCCAGGCTGCGTCATACCGCACCCCTGCCGAATTTCCACCAGGGCGCGTCTGACCTCAGTGCCTTCCCTGGGCACTCGATCCGCGAACATCTCTCTCCGTCGTGCGTGACTTGTCTCAGAAGCTCTGATCTTTATGGCTTCCCGTTCCCAGGAATCCCTCCAGAGGAGATCCTCGGCAGGAACGACAGCACACGTGGTCTTGGGATCCACGTGACCCTCTCTGGTCTCTTTCCGCCGCGCTGAGTGGAGTCACACGGTCGGTCCTTCCCCGTGTTGTCACAGATCATGTCACTCGTCTGCTGGAAACTCTCCATGTGAGGCTTCCCCCTGCAGTCAGAAATACATGCCAGTGCCTCGCCATGGCCTCACCCCAAGTAAACCCTGCCGTGATTCAGCCCCAGAAGACCTCCCTGAGCTCATCCTGCCTACTGCACACCCATTGTCTCCATTTCACACACAATGGCCGTTTTCGTATTACTCACACCGCAGGGCCTTTGCCCTTTGCTCTTTCCCCCGGCCTGAAATGCCCTTTCCCCAGATCTTCACATGGCTGGCTCCTTCCCTTCCATTTAGCTTCCGCTCGATCACCAACCTCCTCTAAGAAGCCCTCCCGCGCTATCAATCCCCCGCATAATTCCCACGAACAAATATCCACATTTAGTTCTGGAGTGCGCTCACGACTGCCCCTTGCCTTTTTCCCCAGCTGGCACCGCGCGTTGGATGTCTCTCCACCCCGGCACACGTGGATCCACATGTGGTGGCTTTCTCCTCTGCGGCATTGTCGCCCTTCTTGGCCCCCTTCTCCCCCATCTCTGCCCCGACATTATTCCTACTCGTGTGGCAGAGATGCCGTGACAGGGCAACCTATCTGAAATGGCATTCTCGGGAACGCAGATTGTTTTATTGCCGGTTAAATATGCTTTATGCTACCTGTGAATGAGGCCATTGTGACATTTAGCAACTGATTTGATTAAACACAGATGTGGGCTGGACTCCACATGGAGCCAGGATGCAAGAGGACAGGATCCGGGTGCATATTTGGGTTTTTTAAGATGGCAAAATAGACCACATGACTCACTGCCAGCGAAACAGATATGGACGCCTCCCTTCCTGGCGTATGGACTGAGTATCCCTGTTGGTTTTAGAACTGACAGACCAATCCAGATCCCCCCCAGATCCTTTGTTTTCATCTGGGATCTTCTGCTTGGCCCTATCCAAATTGTTGTAATTTGTTTTGGTTTTTTTTTTTTTTAACCTTCCCCGGATGTTTTTATTCCCAAGAATATAGAAAAAAAAAATGGTGCATCAATGAAACACTAACATCATTGACATCCTCACTAGTGATTATTAACATGCAGAGAATAATAATCCAACCTATCATTTGTTGAACATTTACTCTGTTGTGGGCTCCGCTCTTTTTATACACCGTGTCTTACAGAACCCTCCTAGTTAACCAGATAAACTACACTTAGTTCGATTTTACAGATGGGGAGACTGAGGCTTAGAACTCTCAACTACTTGTCCACAGTCACTGTGGTTAATAATCAATTACGTGTGGATTCATGGTCATCTTCTGCCCCTTCCAGGCTCTAAGCTCCAAGAAGACAGGTCCTACCTAGCTCTTTCTCAAAAGAGAAATCTTAGCACATCCTAGGCAGTCAGCAAATACGTACTCAATGAGGGAACACAGTAGGTAAAGGGCAGGGCCAGGGCTTGCCGGGTCAAGCCAGGTCTTTGCCTTCACAAAGACATCCTTCATCCTGTTGTTTTCTGGGCAAGGAAAAGAAACAGAGGCATCAACCAGTGGAGATCTGGGATTTGCCCCTTTCTGGAACCTGGGCCATGGTTGGGGTACTTGGGTGGGTGGGGTTTCATAAGAGGCTTACTTCTGTCTGTGGCTTTTCCATTTTACGCCTTACCCACAGGCTGCTTTTTATCTCACCCCCCTGCCCCCCCCCCCCCCCGCCCCGTGACACATCCAGATGTTTCCACTTGCCGTCCTGGTATATTTTCAGCAATTTTATTTTAACACTGGCATCAGTAAGACTTAATCAAGAGGGGTAAGGACTTGTTTTTGAGTTGACTGTGGACTCGAAACAGTAGGTCCCTTTGCTGTGGGGAAAGGACTGGCAAGATGGATCCCCAAGCATGTAACACTGACGAGGGGATGCTTCTCATTGGGATTATCCACGAGGCTTTCTTGGCACTGCTGGGGATGGCAGGCCAGACCTGCGGCGACAGGGAAGTCGGCGTGGCTGGAGAACCGAGGCAGGCGGTGACCTGTGCTGTTTCCCACAGCTGCTTGGGAGGCAGGGCCATGCGCTGGCTGGGAGCCAGGGCTTCGGGGTCAGGCTGACCTGGGCTTGAACCCTGCTGTGTGCCACTTCCTACTCGGAGGGACTTCCTAGGGTTGTGCTGGAGATTAAGCAAGATACTGCTTGTACAGTGACCGGCCCTGGGGAAGGAAGGACGGGCTCAGTAAATGGAGGCCATTCTTATTACTTCATTATTATTTGTCCGAGTGCTGACGCCAGTAACCAAGAGGTTTCCGAGCTGAGCTGAGCCCCAGCAAAAGAGGAGAGGTGTTCATGGCGATGGCCACCATCTCCTTGGAGGGCAGAGGAAATCCAGAAGGCAGCGAGCGCAAGGGGGATGGGCAGAGTCACCGGTGATCAGAGAAGCGTGGATTCAAGACAAGTCAGATCGCATGTCAGTGCTGTTAGGACAGCAACACTTACAAGTGGAGTTATTCCAGCCGGTTGGCGGGAGTGCAGGGATGGGGGCCCCTGGGCACTGCCGGTGGGAACACGCTCCTGCAGTCAAGAGCTCTCGCCCAGCCCTTAGGGAGATTAGGTCTTACGACCTCGGGACCCGGCAGTCCCACCTCTGAGGCTACCTCCCATGGAGACTCACTCCCAGACCCACTCGGGGACGGTCCCAGGGTGTTCATGGCAGCCGGGCTGTGGTGGGCGGGGTGCCCTCCTGGAGGAGGAGGGGCAGGGGATACGGAGAAGGCACACGAGGGAGGGCTGAGCGGTTGCCAGGGCAACAGGTGAGTGGGGGTGGCGGGGGTGGGGAGGGTGCCTACAGCATTGTGGACGGAGCCCGAGAACTTAACCCTGGGCAAAAAACATCAGAGAACCCGTAGGGAGTGGGACAAACAGGACATACCCACAGCAACATAGACAGGTCTGAAGAACTGACCGATGAGTGAAAAAACTGAGAAACCATAGGGGATGTAACACACAGAATTTACAAAAATTACACACTTTTGCAGGCACACGTAGAAACAGTAGGAGATGCATCAGACACGCAAGAGTTACTGGGAACGAAAGGAAACAAATTCTTTAAAAACAGGAGATCTTGGGCGCACAGGTGAGGAGGACGTGCCATGAACTTGAATTAACTCAACAGTCAGCACCCAGCATTTTGCAGGAGGACAAAAGGGGATGGACTGATGTCAGCGACTGTCCACGCAGGCTCCCCGACACCGGCGGAGGCAGAGTTCCAGGGACGTAGAGAATCCCTGTCTCTCGCGTAGAAGATACACATCTCGGTCTGGAAGCTCAGTGAAAAGTGGATCTGACTTTATTTTCGGCCTTTCAGCATGAGTTCTGTTTTGAGCTACGGCTCCCCTGGGCTCGTGGGAAAGTTTCATGGTAGTCGTTCAGGGCTTTCCCCAAATTCTCCAGAATTTCGACCATGGTTGTGGTTAGATTACCCCCCGCCAGTGTGTTGTGGTGTCAGGGCCTCATCCTCCTCCGTCGCTGAGACCCAGGCTGCTGCCAACGTGTCCTTTCTCTTGGCCCGTGAGGCTCCTTCTAGTCTGGGGCCCTTCGTTGCCGTGTCTTTGCCACATTGTGGGCACAGGGATCTTACGTCGTTCTATTTTCCTAGACCAGACGTCACAAACTGGAAACCCACAGGCCACCCCCTGCAAAATGTTTTTGCTTGTTTTCTTTTTCCTTTGTCCCCACTAATTTGTATTTGTTGCCTACATGTAAAAATTGGGCAATTTCACACGTAAATCCAGATTTGTTTACTTCTTTTGAAAAATCAGAAGCCCTGACGACATTGGACTTATTTCTAGGTGGCAGCAACTAATGTTGGCCTAAACCATAGTGACATTTGTTGTGTATTTAGCAAGAAGTCTGACCCCAAAGTTGAATGGGCAGCTCATTTGTGTCTTCAGGGACCAGGCTCTTTTCATCCTTCTACTCCTTCAGCCTCAGCATGGCAGCCTTTTGCTTTTACGTTTGGAGCCTCATGTCCCAAAATGGCTGCTATAACTCCAGGCATTACATCCTTACGTCATCCAGGGGTAGAACTGGCAGGGGAACAAAAGAAAGGTCTTTCCCAGAAGCCCCGTGGCCAGAACCTGATTACACAGCCCTCCTGGAACTGCAGGGGAAACTGGGAAAGCGAGGAAAGAAACTGGCAAGGAGAAAGGAACTGGGAATAACTGTGGGGAGCCAGACAGCACCTGCCACAAACTGCTGCCCCCCCTTAAGTAAAACTGTGCATTCCAGTTTGCCACAATCCCCACCACCCCCTAGTGTTTCTCAACACTGTCGCCATGCGTCAGTTGCCATTTACGTGGTGGCTGCACCAGCTCCTACCCTCACCTCCCTCTCCTGTTGGGCCCAGAAGGTTTTGAGGGCTGCCTGTCTCAGACTCCCATGGAGGAAGGGCTCGCTGCTTTCTCAGCAGCTGTGTGCGGGGACAGAGGATCCCTCTGCCCCAGGACCCCCTATTCATTCTCTTTTTCTTTCTCTACCCACCCCCTTGCCTTCCCTCTTGGCCTGCCCCGTTTCTCCAGCCAGGAAAATCCCCCATCCACCCACAAGAATCCTTCTTCCCTTGTCTTTCTTAAGCCGTTTTGCCTACCTCGATCTAATTCTTAGTTGGCCAACTGGGGCCAGTCCACAAACTCACTGGCCTGTGATAACCTAAGTACAGAACTGAGAGTAAGCGAGGGAGACTTTCCCGGCAGTTAAGTACTAAATCCTGCGCCAGGCACAACCCAGCACGCACTCCCAGGCTCGTCCCAGCACCGGGTGCAGACCCGTTTGGGACTTGTGGTGTCCCAACTCCCGTGCATGAGGCATGAGCTGCATGCTGGCTGTGCAACCGTATCTTTGTTAAACTGGCCCTTCGCCGACAGTTCGAGAAGCATTGGTCTGCGCCTCAAATCCTCCCAGATGCCAGGGCTTAAACTTCAGGACGCAAGAGCTGGGATGACTCATTTCTGCTCTTTCTTCCACGTACCTCTGCATCCCGGCTCAGCACCCTGGACCCTGATGTGACTGGGAGAAGTCCCAGGTGCCCTGACCTGCCTCCCCTCCTCCCCTCATCCCAGCCTGGCTTTCCACCTCTCACTCGTGGTTATGTGGTGAGGAGTAGCCGGTGGAGGAAGGAAGAGTGAAACCAGATCGTCCACCTTGCAGCACCGTGGGAGGGCTTTCTCCGCAGGGACGCCGGGGAGAAATGTCCAGAAAGCGCACGCCTCTCAGCGTTCTCCTTGGGATCTCTCCATTAAACATCTCCGTGTCGATAGGGTTCCCGGTTGTCTAATCTGCCGTGTAAAACCTGCTGGCACGTCTGGTGCTGAGTTCGCGGGGAATTCTCCAGAATCAGGGCAGGCGCCGCCACCTTTACGCAGTTAACCTCCCGTCGTGGGGCGGTTTGGGTGCGGTGAGCACGGTCGCTTCCCGGTTTGCATGGAGTGCGTCCCCCTGGGGGCCCCGGCCCTCCGGACAGCAGTAATAAAGGAGGATGGATCTTCTCGCAGTGACAGCATTTGTAAGATCCCAGATGCCCCCCACATTGTAAGCGGCCCCCGCGCAGGAGTGCTGCTTCGTGAGTTCAGAAAGTGGCACGCGTTGGCTGGGGCAGCCGGGCCCAGCTGGTCCTCCCCGCGTTCAGAAGAGCCTTCTGCAGGGAACCTTGCAGCCTGGTTAGATGAAGCCAGAGGGAAAGAAGAGGATGGGAAGGGAACGTGAGGTTGTTGCCGAAGAGGCGGGTGCGAAGAATCCCGGAGACGCAGATTATCATCTCTGCTCTCGGGGCTCAAGGCATGGACTGTGCAGACGGAAGGGTCCTGAACTTTCTGGGCCTCCCGGTCCCCTTCCTTTGCTGCTGCCTGGGAGGCTGGCTGAGGGACGGTGCCGGGAGGCGGTGGGAACAGCAGCTTTGATTTATTTTTAATGGGGATGAAATTCACAAAACACTAACCATTTTAAGGCATGTGGTTCAGTGGCATTTAGTGCATTCGCAGTGTTGCGTGACCACCGCCTCGGTCTGAGTCCAAGATATTCTCATTCCCCCAGAAGGAAACCCCGTTACCCATGAAGCTGTCACTCCCCATTCTTCCCTGCCCCTCGCCCCCAGCAGCCGCTGGCGTACTGCCGTGTCCATGTATCGGCCTATTCTGGACGTTTCATGTGAGTGGAAATCCGACAGTACGTGGCCTTGGGTGTCCAGCTTTCTCACTTACGATGTTCCCGACATTCATCCACGTGGTACCGCGCATCAGGACTTCCTTCCTTTCTTACAGCTGATATTCCATTGCATGGATGTGCCACATTGTGTTCATCCATTCATCAGCCCCCGGACGTTTGACGTGCTCTGCCTTTTGGCTCTGTGAGTAGCGCTTCTAGGAACGTTTGTGTCCAGGGTATTTTTGAACGTCGGGTTTCCACTCTTTGGGGTACGTACCCGGGAGGGGAGTTGCTGGGTCATACGGTAATTCTGCGTGGACCGCCTTCCACAGCCCCTGTAGATCTTACGCTCCTACCCGCAGCACATAAATAAGGCTTCCAGGTTTCTCCACATCCTCACCGATACCCGTTGTTTTCCATTTTGTACGGTTTGGGGTGGTTTTTTTGTCTTTTTATGGCCAACCAAGTAGGTGCGTCAAGAGCAGTTTCCAGCTCAGATGCGGCTCAGCGAGCATCGGAACGTTCCCAACACCGAGTTTCTGTAAACTAAGTGACACTATGTTAGAGGGTCGACAGCACCATTGAAGAAGTCACTAAACAGGACAACGTGCAGTGCTGGGGACGTCTTTACTTGGCATGGAGGCCCACCCTGGGTGCCGTTTGCCCAGGACTTCACGTGTTCACTGTGGGGAAGGACCAGGGGCTTTTCCTGAACTCAGTGTAAGACACAATAAAAATAAACCTCTAGACCTTGCATTCTGAGTGGGGGCCGTATCCCCCAAAAGGAACAAACACTGCTTCTCAGAGCAGGGGCGAAAACGTCTTACTTTTTTTGTGTTAAGCACAAATCTACACCAATACCCTAAATAGATACGCGGTGTATCTACAATATTAAAATTTAATAGGAGAAGAGGTAAGTAGAAGGAAGCATTTCAAAAAGGATGGGCCAGTCATGAAAAAAGAAGAAAAAAAAAACCGGTTCAGAAACAATCACATTGTTTTAAGAGTGGATTTTTTTAGTATCAGACTGAGCAAGACGTTAGAAGTTCCTACATGCCGTCTCCTGGGGTCTGTAGTCATCTCATGGGGAAGCGTTTGCGGACAGGGTCCAGTCCGCAGTCCACATTTCGGTCGCGCTGTGCTAACACATCACTGCGTTTTGATCTGGAGTTATCATACCTCTTTGTGTATCTATCCACTTGATCCTGTTCTGTCTCCTCCCTGAATGTAAGTAAGCATCAGCCTCTTACTTCCCGCCATATCCACAATGGCATCTGACACAGGGATGCTTGGTTGGTCACTAGGACGTGTGTTGTTGACTAAACGGGTGAGTCTCCTCTTGAAATTGTTCGTTGTGGTCTGCAAATGTGGCAGGGGTCCAGGCTCCTTACGTCTTGATGCTCAGCCATGAGATCCAGAAAGACCCTCCTTTGCAGGGAAAGGGAGGCCCCGCCCCTGCCCTTGAAGGGCACAATCGAGAAATCGCACGCATAAACTTGCTCCCCTCCCCTTGTCTAGAACGCATCACATGGCCACGCCATCCACAAGGGAAGCTGGGAAAGGCAGTGTTTTATTCTAATCGGCTGTGTGCCCGGCTTCAAAGCGGAGACAGAAGGGGTGAATGGATATTGGGGGACCCCCCGCGGGACCCGCCACCATCACCTGAAGACAGGATGTTTTCCTCGCCTTCCCCAGCCCTCCCATGGGCAACCCGCCAACCAGATGGAGGCATGAAGCCGGTGTTTTGACATCCCAGCTCGAGGTGGGTCCGTTTGGAAAACCCCCGCAGAGACCACATATTGTGGCACGAGATTTCGGGGGCCGCGTGGCCCGTCCTCCCCGGTCCCGTCAGGCATGGGATGGACTTCTCCCTGCAGGGGCTCTGGGGGTGCCCTCGGCACACCACGCGTTGTCCGGGCGTCCGTGCTCCAGATGCCCCTGGGTCACAAAATGAAAACAAACACGAGGCCGTTTGGGAGAAAGGATACCGACGGACAAGATGGAGGAAAGGGTGGCCTGTTTGTTTCTAGACCCGCCCTCAGTCGTCATTAGGTTGCCACAGAAGAAAAGGGAAATCAGAAGAGAAAACACTGTGGCAGCCAGGCGACTTCCTAGGGCAGGTGCGTTGCTCAGTTCAGCAGGTAGGGTCACCATGGTAACCATAACCCAAAAATGCTTCGAACGGAAGAGGCCGGCCTCGACCTTCTGCCGGCCACGCCCAGACAGGCCACGGAGGACAGAATGGGATGCCAGCGTGCCACACTGTGGTGGACAGGTTCTGCGGTTTCTGGCCCTGGGACGGGCCCCCCACGTCGCAGAGACTGGGAGAGGAGGCCCAGCTGTGGCCGTGTTCCTGTCCTCGCTCTCTTCACCTGGCTGCTCCAGCTCCTCCTGCAGAGATTAGTGTAGGTGCCACTTCCTCCAGGAAGCCTTCCCTGGCCCCGCCGCTGCCCAGCAGGCGTTCCAGAGCGCTTGCCGCCCCCCAGTGCATGTCCTTCTCACCCGTGCATATGGATATAGTTTATTTTGTAGATTTCACTTTGGAGCCGTTTCAGTATTTGGTATAATTATAAAACACATTTGAAAAAGCAATTCCTAAAATGTGATAGCAAACTGTTAGAAACCCAAATGCATGTGGAATTGGTGGCATAACCATACAGAGAGAATTTATTTACCCATAGTTTTGCTTTTTTCTTCTTTTCTTTCTTCCTGATGTTTCAAGATTCCTTTTTTTTTTTTAGTTCCTTTTTTTTTTAATTTCCTGTCTGTTTCAAGAACTGCTCGTACCCATCTTTTCAGAGTGTATCTGCTGTGACAGGCTTTCTTAGTTTTCCTTCATCCTATACCAATTTACTTTAAAAATCATCCAACTGAAAAAAAGAAAAATGAAACAGGGGCACCTGGGTGGCTGAGTTGGTTGAGCATCTGACTCCTGATTTGGGCTCAGGTTATGATCCTGGGGTCGTGGGATCAAGCCCCAAGTCAGGCTCTACACTAGGCATGGAGCCCGCTTGGGATGCTCAGTCTCTCTCTCTCTTTTTTCTCTCTCCCTATCTATCTGTCTCTTTTCTATCTCTGTCTCTTTCTCTCTCCCTCCTCTCCCCAGCTCATGCTCCCACTCTCTCTCTAAACTAAAAATGAATCATCCAACTGACCCCGTGGAGGAATTTTAGGGTATATAAGTTGTATCCCCAACAAAACAGTTTGCAAACAAAGCAGCAGCACAGAGTGATGTTGAAAACTCGGGTCAGGGAGCACCTGGGTGGCTCAGGCAGTCAGTCATCCAACTTCGGCTCAGGTCATGATCCCGCATTTCATGGGTTCGAGCCCCGCGTCAGGCTCTGTGCTGACGGCTCGGAGCCTGGAGCCTTCTTCCGACTCTGTGTCTCCCTCTCTGTCTACCCCCCCCCCCCCCCCCCACACCGCTTGTGCTCTGTCTCTTCCTCTTAAAAATAAATATGCATTTAAAAATTTTTTTAAAAAAAGAAAGAAAAGAAAACTCGGGTCAGACTGCCCGATTGCAGCCCCAGCAGCTGTCACCCACTCTCTGTGCTGCCTTGTGCACATCCCTTAACTTTTCTATGCCTCACTTTGTCCAGAATGCCTCACTTTGTGTCAGAACGTCACCTGACACACAGGCGTCCACTGATATTCCTGTAACCACCCCCTTCCCTCCCTGGGCTCCTGCCTCAGTGGCCTTTTTTTTCTCTGTCTCTAACCTGCCAAGCACATCCCTCCGTTAGGACGTGTGTGCTCAGTGTTTGTGGACACCCCTCCCCCTGGCTGTTTCCATTGCTGGCTCCCTGTCATTCACGTCTCAGCTCCAGTGTCACCTCACAGAGGGCTTGCCTGACCACCCAGTCTTAAATGACAGCCCACTCACTCACTCACTAAATAGCACTTTCTAGACATATCATCTTTAGTCCCATTTTACAGATGGGGCAAGTGTTGCTCCGAGAGCCACAGTCATTTCATTTATTTATTCAATTTACCACCATTCAGTGTATTTATTTACCACCTTGCACCCGTTACAATGGCTGCTAGCAAAAAAAAAAAACAAAAAAGAAGTGTCGAGAAGGATGTGGAGAATTTGGAACCCTGGGCACTGTTAGTGGGAATGTAAAATGGCAGACCTGCTGTGGAAAACAGCAATAGGTTCCTCAAAAAATAAGCAGTCAGATCGCCATATGACCCAGTAATTCCACTTCTTTTTAATGTTTATTTATTTATTTTTAAAATCTTTTATGGTTTATTTATTTCGAGAGAGAGAGAGCAAGCATGAGTGGAGGAGGAGCAGAGAGAGAGGGCTAGAGAGAGAGCCTCAAGCATCTCCCTGATGGGGGGCTCGAACTCACGAACCGTGAGATCGTGACCTGAGCGGAAGTCAGACCCTAAACTGACTAAGCCACCCAGGTGCCCCAGAATGTTTATTTATTTTTGAGAGAGAGAGAGAGAGAGACAGAGCGTGAGTGGGGGAGGAGCCTGGGCTTGTAACCGAAAGAACTGAAAGCAGGGTCCGAAAGAGTCATTTGTACGCCTGTGTCCTTAGCAGCATTATTGACAACAGCCAAAAGGCGGAAGCAATCCACGTGTCCACCGACAGATACATGGAAAAAGAACATGGGGTGTATCTGTGCGATGGGATGTTATCCGGCCTCAAAAAGGAAGGAACTTCTGACACCTGCCACAGCACGGACGAACCTTGAAGACGTTACGTTACGTGAACCAAGCTATTCACAAAAGTACAAATCCTAGGTGTTTCTGTCTACGTGAGGTTTCCAGAGCAGTGACATTCGTGGAGAAGGCAGAGGGATGGGCGCCAGGAGCTGAGGGAGGGGAGGAACGGGGAGTCACCGTTTAATGCGTATGCAGTCCTGGCTTCGCGACGTGAGAAACGTTCTGGGGACGGATGGTGGGGCAGGTCGCACAACCGTGTGAATGTGCTTCATGCCAATGAACCGTAGGCTTGGAAATCGTTGAAGTGGTAAGTTTTAGGTTATGTACGTTTACCGCAATTTTCTAAGTAAGTCTCTTTAATCGCAGTTGTGAAGGACAAGAATCTGTACTCTATGTGCTATTTTACTCATTGCTCACCGCAGTCCTTGGATGAAGGAGTTACTGTACTCGTCAGTCGCCAGAACAGAGCGGCAGAGAGATTTGGTATACTGCCAAGGTCATGGCTCCGTCCCAGCCTGTCCGCCCTCAAACCACCCGTCTGCCAAATCTTTCTCCTCCCCGTCCCTCTCTGACTGCAAGAAACCTCACCTGTACCCATTCTTCCAACCTGCAGGCACAGCGGGGATCTATCAAGGAGCAAACGGGCTGACCAACGCGGCTGGATTCGGAAGTGTGCACCAGGTAGATGTCGCTCGCCACCACTCGTTTTCCCTGTTCTTTCCTTAAATCGCCCCCTTAACTCAGGGCATCCCAAGAGCCCACTCCTGCCCACCACCCCTGCCAGAAATGCAGTCTCTTACTCCCTGGGTTTGAAGACCACAGGAGTCAGGCTGTGCCAAAGGCCATCGGAAAGGTAACAGGGTAGAGACAGAGAAATTGGAATTATCAGCAGATTTCCAAGATGACATAGGCGATATTATAGACTCCCTCTTGACCTGAGCCCGAGACGCCCGTTGACTGTTGAATCTCGAACCTGTGAATGCAAACGCATGTGCTCTCCTGCCAAACGTGACCTCCTCGAGCACGAGAACCCCTTGTCTTTGGTTCTGCGTTCCGGCGCCGAGTGCCCGGCACACAGTGGGGGCTTTATAAATGCTCGTTAAACCACACCAGGCCAACCCTGCAAAGGTGAACGCCGGCTAATAGTTTGATTGTCCTGGCTTCACTTAGAGAGTAAATTAAGAGTTAACCGGCTAAGGGTGTATGGGAAGTCTGTGTCCCGTTTGTACACCTCTTCTATAAATCTGAAATTATTTCAGAACCAAAGGCGAGCATGTTTTCAGGCTAGCATTAAAACAGAACTACCACGGAGTAGGTGGGCTATGGAATATTTAACGTATTTAAATACGAGGAACGCACTGTTTCTTCTCCAGTGAGCTAAAGACTCTAAATGGTGTAAACCTTGGAAGATTTGAAAATTTGTTCCACACATCTCTTATATTATTTCCGGGGTACTGTCTCCATGGAAAAAACACTTGTGAGTAAAAGCCCTTTTTAAAAAGGTGTGGTTCTTCACCAATAGGAGCTTGTCAAAAACGGAGATTCTCTAAATGCCACCCCCCAGAAATTCTGATTCCGTAGGGCTGAGGTGCGGCCCAAGAAGCCAAACTACCCGCGAGTCCCCACAGGGTTGGGAAGGCTCGGTTTATGGTGATGGTGGGGCAGAACATTTGGAACAATGACTACCGTGGGAGAGCTGGAATGTCCGGTTGGTTTAAGCAAAGCTTGATAAAAAGGGGATTGGCATTCTTTTATTTGACGTCCCCGACTTCCTCATAGAAGATTCTGGATCCCTGATGCTGTATAAGTGCTGCTGTATTTGTACCCCTCGTGAACATGTCACCTGGTCTCCTGGGTGTGTGTGTAGGGTCTTTGTCCCTCATCCATTGGTTCGTTGATTTGTCTCGTATTTACTGAGTCCCCCTATGTGTCCAGCACTGTGCCGTGTGCGAGCGGTGATCAAGACAGACACTGACAGAGCCGCACCCACATCCCTTAGGATGCACCTGCTGACCTCCACGTGGCAGCCGTGGCAGCCCTAGGGTGGAGGGTGTCCCCAAGAACCAGTGACTAGGGCAGGAGGGAAGTGCCGGGGAACCCCCAACCATTTTCCCAAAAAATTGCACTTGCGGCCTTGTCTTGGGGTCTGCATCTGGGGAAAGTCCCTGTCCTCACAGAGCTTTTACTCTAGTGGGAGAGACGGGGACAGACACAATAGACACACACACACACACACACACACACACACACACGCGCGCGCGCGCGAGGCCCCTCACCACTGGCCTCCTCACTCACAGCCTCATGTGTTTCCCTTTCTAGGACTATCCTTCCTACCCTGGCTTCCCTCAGGGCCAGTATTCCCAGTATTACAGCTCGTCCTACAGCCCTCCTTATGTCCCGGCCAGCAGCATCGGCCCTTCCCCACTCTCCACATCTACCTACGTCCTCCAGGAGGCACCGCACAGCGCCCCCAGCCAGAGTTCCGAGTTGCTTGGCGGTAAGTGCCGTCGCTGTCTCAGGGTCATTGGTGGCTGTGATCTGAGCTTTCGTATGAAGGGCGGCCTGGACATAGGTCCCAGCTGTAATGAGCTGTAAGGAACTCACCCAAAAGCTAAATCCAGCCCTCACATATATTTTCTCGACTGGAATTTTTAAAAAAATTCTTTAAGAAGGAATTTTTAGATGTATGTCATCAAGACGTACGGGGATGTGCGTGCGTGTGTGTGTGTGTGTGCCTGTGTGTTTCATTCCACCCATGTTTAAAATTTTATCTGAAAATCTCTTGAAAGCAGATCTGGCCCTGTTTGCTTAGGTCCACATTCCTAAGTGACAACAGTTGTCTATAATGTCAGCCCCATCAGACATTATAATGTCTATAATGTCAGCCCCATCAGACGGGGCACGCACAATTCCACATCTGGCCAGTTTCCTTCAAGTTCATTACCTGCCTGGCCCAGGGAGGCACTGGAGTTGGTGATTTGTTGCCCGTCCATGATGTGGCAAGCACATATCTGCGTGGTCTTCTCATTTCACTTAGTTATATGCCGATTCAACAAATATTCGTAAAGTACCTGCGATTTTCCAGGTGCTCTTTAGTTTAGAAAGCAAAATAAAGTGCAACGTAGACTTCTTGATTTTTTCAGACAGGAATCAGATAATCACATAAATACACAATTACAAACTGTGATAAGGAAACTCACAATCCCTACGAAAACAGGTTTTCAGTCACCTCCTCTTTGCCAGGTAAGAACAATGAAGATCCGGGTGATCAGTAACTTGCTAGTAATTAGTGGAGCTGGGATTTGAACCCAGGCCTGCTGGGCTCCGTGACCAGTGCCGCTGGATACTCAGTAGCCACACGTAGCTGAGATTATGTTCTCTAAAACCCATCTGAGAACAGAAGGGCAGCGGCCTTCAAACCTTGGTTCTCTCTCATCGAGAATTCTGGAATGTTTTAAAAAAATCCTAATACGTGTGCCTTTCCAATAGCATAACAGTCTTATTAGGAGTCCCTTTTACTGGTCAGGATGTTTTGGCTTCAAAAGATAGAGAATGCAATGCAGAATTAGTTTAAGCAAAAAAAGGAATTTTTAGGTGTATGTCATCAAGATGTACAGGGACTCGGGGCTGGGTCCAGGGGTTCAGATGATAATGTTGGGACTCGGTCTCTTTGTTCCTCTGGCTCTGCATTTTCCTGGGTTCATTTCACCCTCAAGCAGGCCTTCCCATTGTGGTGGCAAAGATGGTCACCAGCTGCTCCAGGGTTCAGTCCTGCCTTCTTATCTACCCCTCAGAGAGAATCCCTCCTTCCTAACAGCTCCTACCAGAGGTCCCAGGTAATGCCCCCGTTGGCCCAGCTTAGGTCACATACCTGTCCTCAGACCAGTCTCCGTGACAGTGGATGGAATGCTGGATGGGACAGCAGACTTGGGTCTCGTGCCCACAGCCGGAGCTAGAGTTGGGTCATCCCCACCCAGGCCACGTGGACTGAGTGAGGGAGAGGTGGTCTCCCAAGGAGACCCAGAGCCCATTACCCAGAGGAAGACGGAAGAGACACGGGGTGGGCCAAAGTGACAGGTGTCCACTACCTATGGAACCCATCTAGATCAGGAGCAACGTGTGGGAAGAGTCTTCTATGCACATATCTTCTCTTTTGTGCAGTGGTTCAGGCATATTATCGTTCAATGACATGACAGCAAGTGAATTAGAATGTCCAAGTGTAAAGAAGAGGTCATTGCGCTTTGTTCGCTTTTCTTTCCAGTGGGTTTTTCAGAACCCACTGATTTTTCTGGCTTGTAGAAGCTGAGCTGGCATGACAGTGTGTGGACAGTCATTCAATACATATTGGCTGATGTTTAGAACAAGAGCAAGAGTGGAGACTTCTTTTGTTCCTGGGGTTCTTGGTGCCGTTGTTGCTTTTAGCCCTTATAGTTTCCATCCCTGGGGACACGTTAATTATCCTTGGTTTGGTGACAAATAGAAACAACATAGCCAGGCATTTTTAAGTCAATTTTTAAGGAAGTTTAAGGCTGGAGCATTGATTTTGATCATTGTGATTTCATCACAGAGTATTTAATGAATGCATAGTACCTATGTAACAAGTTCCAAATCGCTTTCTTCAAAGGGGATGAAATTTAGCAAACTTTTCTTGGTGGCCAAGAATGTGGCCACTGCCAACTGGCTCCAGAGAGGAAATATAAGCAGGAAATCCTCACGTAGACGCCACTACCTATGTATAATTTGGAACTGGATTCCAAAGACTGACTTCCCAAGAATTTGGGGTATGTGGGAAGGGTATCTTTGTTCCCCCTCAAGAGCAAACATAAAGGTTCATTGTGTCTCTTTGAAATTTTTCTTTACTGTTTCCCCCTGTTCTTCATTTATCCTCTAGTCTAAGGTTCAACAATAAGTGCTTGAGATGGTTTTTACTGTGTGTCTAACAAGCTCACATAAAACCTAATGACATAAATAATCGTCAGCTATAACTGAGG
The DNA here is from genome assembly GCF_024362965.1 of Panthera pardus. Taxonomy (NCBI): domain Eukaryota; kingdom Metazoa; phylum Chordata; class Mammalia; order Carnivora; family Felidae; genus Panthera; species Panthera pardus. The sequence goes on along the minus strand of NW_026526821.1, from coordinate 14,123,966 downwards.
TCTCTTGCCTCTTTTCCCCAGTGTCTGTTATAAAGGAAGGGCATGTAAGCGTGCATGTGTGCACATGCACACACGCACACACACACATGCACTCTCTTAAAATTTCCCATAAAACCCCACTTTTGAAATTATCCAGGATCTCCTTGAGTGGTTGGCTCCAAATTCCAGAGCCTCAAGAGGTTTATATATTACCGACAGATCATGCTTGCTCTCTGCATTGCCTGGATACAGTATCCTGATGCTCTTCTCCACCCCCAGCCCCCAGCCCAGTCTTCACTGACATGTATTAACAGTCATATGAAGTCCCGACAATTTACAGATGATTGCAGGGCAATTTGCTGGTGTAGAGGGCAAAATCTGAACATACGATGTTACTCAAGAGAAAAGACAAATTGGTAGTGGTTGCTTAAGGACTTTTTTCTTTTCAGACTTTTAAGTATAATGCAGATTATCTGAAAAGATAACTGGACAGACATTGGAGCTCCTGTCTCACAGGCCTTTGGACTCTAGGGCTCACGCCAGTGGGGCCCAACCCCTCCAGAGTCCCCCTACCCCTAGTTCTCAGGCCTTAAGTCTCAGACTGAATTATACCACTGACTTTCCTGGTTTTCCAGCTTGCAAACAACAGATTGTGGGACTTTGTGACCTCTATAACTGCATGAGGCAGTTACTATCATAAATCTCTTCATACACATACACACACACACACACACACACACACAAATGTATCCTGTTGGCTCTGTTTCTTGGGAGAACACTGACTAATACACCATGGGTCAAAGAAAAGAAAAGGAAAATTTAAAAGTATTTTGAATGTAACGAAAATGAAAACACAACATGTCCAAAATTCATAGACTGTCATTTAAAGCAGTATGTAAAGGGAAATTTATAGCACAAATGCTTGTGTTAGAGAAGAAGAATAATTTCAAGCGAAACACCTCATCTTCCACCTTAAGAAACTAGAAAAAGAAGAGCAGATTATCCTCAAAGTAAAAAGAAGAAAGGAAACAATAAAGACCAGAATGGAAATCAATGAAATGCAAAAACAGAAAATAGGCTGATACAGGAAAAAAGAGAGAAGACACAAGTTGCTAATAAAATGAGAGCAGTGACATCTCTACAGACCCTACAGATATTAAAAGGATAGTAATGCAATTTTGTGAACAACATCATGCCAATAAATTCAACAACTTAGATGAAATGGACAAATTCCTTACAGGGCAAAAACTTCCAAAACCCCCTCAAGAAGAAATAGATCACCTAAACAGACCTATATTTTTAATAGACCTATATCTATTAAATAAACTGAATTTTTATTAGAAATCTTCCCACAAAGAAATCACCAGGTCCTGGTGGCCTCACTGATTAAATCTACCAAACTTAATAAGTAAGAAATACCAATTATATGCCAATTTTTTAAGAAAACTGAAGAGGAAAGAATACTTTCTAACTTATTCTATGAGGTCAGCATTACCCTGATGCCAAAATTAGGCAAAGACATTATAAGAAAAGGAAACTATAGACCAATATCCCTCATAACAAAATTTCTAAACAAAATATTTAGCAAATCAAGTCCAACAATAAACGAAATAAGGATAATACATTATGACCAAGTGGGATTTATCCCAAGGATGTACCGTTGGTTTAAAATTTGAAAATCAATATAATTTGCCATATTAACTAACTGGAAAGAAAAAAAAAGGTATCTCAATAGATGCAGAGAAAGTATTTGACAAAATTTATCATCTGTTTCTGATAAAATTCCAAATTAGGAGTAGAAGGGAACTTTCTTTATTAGAAAAAGACATGTTATGGACTGAACGTTTGTGTCCCCCTCCAGATTCATATGTTGAAGTCCTATTCCCCAAGGTGATGGTATTTGGAGGTGGGGATCTTTGGGAGGTAATTAGGTCATGAGGATGGAGCCCTCATGTATGGGGTTAGCACTGTTATAAGAAGAGACACCCAGGGCTCCTGGGTGTCTCAGTCAGTTAAGCGTCCAACTTTGGCTCAGGTCATGATCTCAATGGTTCGTGAATTTGAGCCCCGCGTCAGGCTCTGAGCTGACAGCTCAGAGTCTGAAGCCTGCTTCAAATTCTGTGTCTCCCTCTCTCTCTGCCCCTCCCCTGCTCTCTGTCTGTCTCTATTTCTCTCAAAAATAAATAAACATTTGTTAAGAAATTTAAAAAAAAAGAGACACAAGAAAGATAACATGTCTCTTCTCCACCATATGTGGATATGGCAAGAAGGCAAGAAAACCAGAAAGAAGCTCTGACTAGGAACAAAATTGGCCGGTTCCTTGATCTTGGACTTCCCAGCCAACAGAAATGTGAGAAATAAATCTTTACTGTTTAAGCCATCCAGTCTGTGACCTATTTGTCATAGCAGCCCAAACTGACTAAAGTAGGATAGCTGCAAAGTGAGCTACCCCCAAGATCAGAAACAAGACAAAGATGTCCACTCTTACCAATTCTATTCAGCATTGTACTAAAGATTCTAGCCAGTGCAATAAGGCAAGAAAAATAAATTAAAATCTCCATATTGGATATGAAGCAAAACTTCATAAAGGGAGAAGAAGTAAAATGACATGATCACCTAAGTAAAAAATTGGATAGAATTTATTAAAAAGCTAGAACTAAAAAGTAAGTTTAGTGGGGCACCTGGGTGGCTCAGTTGGTTAAGTGTCCAATGTTAAGTCAGGTCATGATCTCACTGTTTGTGGGTTTGAGCCCCACATCAAGCTCTGCCCTGTCAGTGTAAAGCCTGTTTGGGATTCTTTCTCTCCGTCTTGCTCTTCTTCTTCCTGACTTACTCTCTCTTTCTCTCTCTCTCAAAATAAATAAAAATAAAATTAAAATAATAAATTATTTTTAAAAATAAATAAAAAGTGAGTTTAGCAAAGTTTCAGACTACTAAGTGAACGTATGAACGTGAGTTCTATTTCTATATAGTGACAACAAACAGTGGGAAATAAAATAGTTTTACATGCCATTTACATACAGTGTTATCAAAAAAAATATGGAATGCTTGGGGATAAATCTGACAAAAGATATGCAAGAGTTGTACACTTAAAACTACAAAGTTCTACTGAGAGAAGTTAAGACTTTAGTCAGTAGAAAGATACACCTTGTTCACAGCTCAGATTTAATATTGTTAAGATGTCAGTTCTCCACAAATTGATCTATATATTTAACACAATCTCTGTCAACATCCCACTCGTTTCTAGAGATTGGCGAGCTGATTCTGAACTTCATATGGAAATACAAAGGACCTAGAATAGCCTCAACAGCTCTGATATAGAAGAACAAAGTTTGAAGGCTAACACTACCTGATTTTAAGACTCATTACAGAGCCACAGTAATCACAACATACGGTTTTGATAGACAAGTATATCAATGAACCAGAATAGAGATTGCAGAAATAAACCCACATGTATATGGACAAGTGATTTTTTTTGACAAAGTTTCAAAGACAATTCAGTGGAGAAAGGGTAATCTTCTCAAAAAAAGATTCTCTAACAACTGGATATCTATGTTCAGAAAAACTCAATCCATACCTCACATGACATTAAAAAAAAAAGTTGCATATGGGGTGCCTGGGTGGCTCAGTTGGTTAAGCGTCTGACTTCAGCCAAGTCATCATCTCATGGTTCATGAGTTCAAGTCCCGCGTTGGACTCTGTGCTGATAGCTTGGAGCCTGGAGCCTGGAGCCTGTTTCAGATTCTGTGTCTCCTTCTCTCTCTGCCCCTCCCCGTTCATGCTCTGTCTCTCTCTCTCTCTCTCTCTCTCTCTCTCTCAAAAAATGAATAAATGTTAAAAAAATTGTTTTAAGTTGCGTAGAATAGACTATAGACCAGGGGCACCTGGGTGGCTCGGTCAGTTGAGTGTCTGGCTCTTGATTTAGGCTCAGGTCATGATCCCAGAGTTGTAGGATCGAGCCCTGTAGAGCCCTGTATCGCCCAGCATGCTCTCTCTCTGCCCCTCTTCCCAACTCATGTTATGTCTCTAAAATTAAAAATTAAAAAAAGAATAGACCATAGGCCTAAGTATAAAACCCTAAAACATCTATAGAAAACAGGAGAAAAATCTTTGTGACTTTGGGTGAGGCAAAGAGTTCTCATATATGACACCAAAAACATCCAAAAATGAGGTGGATATATATTGGACTTCATGAAAATTTAAAACTTTTGCTCTTTAAAAAACACTGTCAGGAGAATGAAAAGACAAACCACCGTGTGGGAAAAAAAATAATTGCAAAGCATGTATCTGATAAAGTAAGTTGTATTAGAGTCCTCCAAAGAAACAACCATTAGGAGAGAAACATAAGAGGAAATTTATTATAAGAAGTAGCTCAGGTCAGCAAATCCCATGATTTGCCTTCTGCCAGCTGGAGAACCGGGAAAGCCAGTAGTGCAATTCGGTCTGAGCAAAAAGGCCTGAGAACCAGGAGCCCTAGTGCCTGAGGCAGGAAAAGGTGGACATCCCAGCTCAAGAAGAGAGAGAATTCACCCTTCCTCTGCCTTTGTGTTCTGTTTGGGCCCCAGTGGAATGGGTGACCGCCCCCTCCCCCCACACTGGTGACGACAGATCTCTCCTCAGTCTACTGACTCAAATGCTAGTCTCTTCTGGACACACCCTCCTTGACACACCCAGAAATAATGTTTTACCAGCTCTCTGGGCATCACTTAGCCCATCAACTCGACACACAAAATTAACCATCACATATATGGATGCAGAATATATAAGGAATCCTCAAAACCGAAGACTAAGAGAACAAACAACTCAATAATGAAATGGACCAAATGTTTGAGCCGATGCTTTACCAAAGAAGATACAGGGATGGCAAAAAAAAGGTACACAATTACATAATTAAGAGGCTGATCATTAGTCATTAGAGAGGTGCAAATCCATAAGGAGGGACCACTGCGTGCCCCTTGGAATGGCTGTAATCACCAAGACTGACCTTACCAAAGGGTGGCAAGGATGTGGAGCAGGTAGAACTCTCTCACCTGCTGGTGGGAATGTGAAATGGCACAACCCCTTTGGGGAACAATTCAGCGGTTTCCTAAAAAGTCCGACACAGACTCACCATACAACCTCGTGGTCACGCTGGTAAAAAGAAAGCTTACGTCCATACGGAGATTGACGTGTGAATGTTCATAGCAGCTCTGTTCCGTCCCCAAACTAGAATCAACCCACATGTCCGTCCACAAGTGACCAAAGTCCAAGCGTGATATATCTGTACAAGAGAATAGTACTCAGCAACACAAAGGAATGAACGATCAGTATACATAACAACATGGACCGAATCACAAGATGATATTCTGGCTGAAAGAAGCCAGGCAAAAAAAGAATATATACCGTGTGATTCCATTTGTTTAAAACTCCAGAAAAAGCACACTAATTCCTAGCGAGACAAAGTGTATCGGTGGATGCCTGGGAAGTGGAGTAGGAGGGAGAGGTCACAAAGAGATTAATAAGGAGCATCTTGGAGGTCCTGTAAAAGCGTGAGAAGGAAGAAAGGAAAAAAGTGAAATGACTCCAAGGAAGGTTTACATAAATTGCTCAGACTGTGACCTTCAACCTCGACCCTTCATTCTCAAGAATGTAGAAAGTTGGGAAAGGGGCTGCTTCTTTGGGATCGGGGAAAAGGGTACTCCTAATATAGTGGCTTCCCCCACACCTTATTTAGACAGTTCTTAGATGCCTGGCATTTTCCCTCTTTTTAAATAATATCTGCCTGGATTTTGATGGGCTCAACAGGTGTTTTCTAAGCCCCCATAGCCTTAGAACCACCAAGTGAATCCGGATAAACCTTATTTATGACTCGTAAGCACCTGTGAACTTACCTACTGCCTGTTCCCCACCCTCCCGAAGAAAGTCTGCTTGCTCGATATTCAGGAATCTCTAATGCTGTGTCTTAGAACTGTTGGGGAGTTGGGGGTGGCCCCACAGTCCTGACAACTCAAAACCAAATCTTTTCTGATCATGTCCTTAGTCTGCTAAGAAGTTTTATAAATATTAAATAAACCAAGTTCAGCCCCTTGGGTTTTGGAGGGAAATAGTCCTTCCAGGGTAGGAAAAAAAAAAATCAGTCCATTGCCAAGTCTTTTTAGACAAAAGCATTTTCCTCCTAATGATCCAAGAACTGGCGATTATGGAAGGAGAGATGAGATCCACGGGATGCATCTGGGAACTAAAACAAGCAGCTGTAAAACGAGAGCGCGGGAGGGGGTGTCCTGTAAGTTTCCACACCGGTTCCCGCTTCTGTCCCTCTCGCCACGAGGGCTAGCCCGCCCACACTTTGGTTCTGCCTTTACCGCTGGTTTTGCAGGGTGACGCGAACTGACATCATCCCACTTTGTGAGTGAAATGAAGTCACTACGCTTTCATAAAAAGCCACGTATTTCAAACTCCTGTGCTTAACACACAGCCTGGATGCCGGCTTTGGGACCTGGGTCCCGGGAGGGTGTGCTGCTCACTCATGCGGGGCTGGCGGACAGTGGCCTGAGGGCGTGAGTGCGGCAGCCTCTCTGTGCAGAAGCACCACCTGAATGAAAGCAGCAGGTGATGCCCCCTGCCCTGCACCTCCTCACCGACCCCCACATGTGTGTGGATGAAGCCAGAACTCAGTTCAGATCATTTCCTCACCGCCCTAAGTGCAGCCCCGTGTCGGGTGCTTTCGTGGATGTCCTCTCCCTAATTCTCAAATCCACAAACGTCTTGACAAGTGAAGCTTTAAAGGGCTTGCTTTTTAAAAAAAAAAATTTTATAGGTTTTTTAATTTATTTTGGAGAGAGAAACAGCGCAAGTGGGGGAGGGGCAGAGAGAGAGGGAGACACAGAATCCAGAGCAGGCTGCAGGCTCCGAGCTGTCAGCACAGAGCCCGACGCGGGGCTCGAACTCATGAGCCGTGAGATCATGACCTGAGCCCAAGTCGGAAGCTTAACCCACTGAGCCGCCCAGGTGCCCCAGGGGCTTGCTTTTAATAGAGAATGGAGCAGGCCACATAGGGAGAGCAGCGGCATAGAGAATGCTCCCCACACACCTCCGTTTCACCCCAAGTTGGGGGTGAGGGGGGTCTTCAAGATAGAAGAGTTTGCCGCCCTGCTCCACGCAGATACTGACTTTCTTCCTTCTGTTCGTCTGGGGAGTCTCAGGCTTCGGGATAGAGAGAGTTGCAAACACTGTCGATACAGCTCCCCCAGTGGCCCACCCTCACTCCCCTAGATTCTGCTCAGGTGTCCCCTCATCCGCAAGGCCCTCCCTGACTGGCCCCATACCCGTTAGTGACCACCCAGCTCTCCCCGTCCCCAGCCCATTTGCTAATTCTCGGTAACACACGGCCCCACCTGGCATGCTACATACTCGCTCACTCGTCTGTCTAATGCACCTCTCCTGTCTCTAGAAGCTGAGTGCTGTGAGAACCAGTACCTGAAACTCTGCCCACTCAGTGCATCTTCGCTCGATGAGTGAATGATTCTGAATAGGCAGCCTGAGGGATCCTGTGCTGCCTTTGGGACTTACCACTGTTGGTTCTGGTGTGATACTTCCTGGGAGGCAACACTCAGCAAAGCTTCTGATGTGTCCACCCTTCCCTTTCCGACACCAGGCGAATACAACACACACAACGGACCTTCCACGCCGGCAAAGGAGGGAGACGCGGACAGGCCGCACCGGGCCTCCGACGGGAAGCTCCGAGGCCGGTCGAAGCGGAGCAGCGACCCCTCCCCAGCGGGGGACAGTGAGATCGAGGTAACTCCAGACTGCCTGTTTGACTTGGTTGATGTAATCTCCAGCCGTGGCCGGAACGAGAGGCTGGGGGGCAGAGTTGTGTCCACGCACACAGGGGGGCTCTGGGTTCACAAAGCTCAGTAACAGAACAGGACCCTTGAGGGGAAAGGAGAGAATTGCGGGGGCCGTCAGGAAGCGCCGTGGACTGTCCAGGCTAGGAAAAGTCACCCTGGGGATAGTAAACAACTCGGGTAGACAGCCACAGAATCACCTGGAGGCCTGTGAAAACCCAGCTTTCAGGGTCCCACCCGCAGTTTCCAATTTAGTAGATTGGGGGCGGGGCCTGAGAACTGGCATTTCCAGGGCATTTCCAGGGCATTCCCAGATGATGCTGATGCTACAGGTTGGGGAGCACACTCTGAAAGGCCCTGGTAAAGACACCAGTGGGCAGAGAACCTTCCCAGCTGGGTCAGAGGGTTCTTAGCCTACTACGTATTACTGTCAGCTGGTGTGCTCTTTAAAATACAGGTGCCCTGGCCCCATCCCAGACTAATTAAATGTACATTGCAAGAGAGTTCTAGAAGTTCCCCTCGTGGCTCTGCTATGGCTTGAGGATTTACCTATCAGGAGACAGGAGGCTGGCTCAGCTTGCATCATTTCCACGATTCTGAGTTTCATAGAAGGTTCTTCGAACCGTCCTTCTCAAGCTGCATCCCAGATCAATTAAATCCAATTCCCGGAGGGAGGGACCCAGGCATCGGTATTTTAAAGCTCCCCAGGTTATTTCCAGAGTGCAGCCCCAGCTGGTCTAAGGGATGTGCCAGTCTTTACTGTAACAAAGCCAAGCGTAGGATCGATCACTGGTCACCCACTGGCATTTTCGCAAACAAACAAAAAAGAACAGCATACATGAGAGAAGGGAAAGGGTACTAGTGGGGACAGAGGAAAAACAGATGCCCAAAAAACAGATAGAAGCAACTGATAGATATCTAGGGAGAAAAAAAAAAAAAAACGGGCAGGTTCGTTAGTTTGTACTTTGCAAAAGGCAGAAATAATAGGAGGGCCGATCTATTGGCTTGAGTGTGCCATGGGTAGTGGCACATGGGTACTACCATGGGTAGTATTGGCAGAGTCTGGGTCCGGGCCAAGAAATTGAAATGTACCGTCATCCCATCTCTGTTCATAGTCCTGTACAATTTATGCAGCAGCCACAAGGCTCAGCCCACAAACTCAAATGTGCTGAGAAATACAATTTTCATCATCTCCTTAAAGTCATTGTGATTTTGACTCTGAGTCCCCATCCCATCAGGACGGTAAGAAATGCAGTGTCATTTTGGGGGGGGGGGGGTGGCTTCTACCTGGAATTGTATGAGAATCTCAGGGCTCAGGTGGTCTCAGAACAGAGTAAGAACCTGTAAAGGCCAGGATTCGAGGTGATGGCTGCTTCCTTCCTCGTTGTCAGTACCTGACGTGGCCCGTGAGAGCCCAGCCCTTCTCTGGCATGTCCATGCCATACATTGGGCGTTGAAATCCTCGTCGAGGACCAGAACCTTGGAGCATAAGATACAATCCTTTGGTTGCAAGCAACAGAAACCAGTTCTGGTTACTTAAGCAAATGCGAATTTACCAGGAGGGCACAACAACATGGAGGGGGGAAGTGATAAAACCAAGGTTGGAAACAGCCGTAACAAAGACCAAGGAATCTAGGGAACCTTCCAGGTGCCGGCCCCTGCTGGAGAGCAAACCACGTGCGATTCTCGTGCCAGTTCACTCAATGTCTGATTCCAAGGAGACAGCCTCCACTGGCCTGACTCGGGTCTTGGGCTCACCCTTGATCGACAGCCCCACCAAGACAACAGAAAAGAAAACCAGGGTGCTCTTATCAGACAGGGACGGATGCTGGGGGCCCAAGCACAAATGGCCGCCATCAGGGGATTTGAGATGTAGCCAGCGTTCGCTGGTAGGGCCTGTTTATGGCCAGCGTCTGTTCCGGCTGTCCCAGAAGGTGCTGCGTATTTTGAATACCACTCTCGTCTCCTCCCCTTCGTCAGCAGCCTGAGGTATTCCAGCGGCCACCCAGGTTGAGAACTTGACCCCCTGCGTTCCCACTGCTCATGGGAGCACTCTTGGGCCAAGGGATTTGTTCTTGCTTTTCCTCTAATTCTTAGAGCCCTCTCCTTCCAACACCGAGGAGACTTTACAGCATCCCCTCAGCAGGACTTGGGCCTTTGCAAAAGACTAGAAGAGAATTTGTGTGCCTCCGCTCGTCCTTCGGTTTCCTGCCTCCCATTTTCCCGAGGGTTTCCTACAGCTTCAAGTTGCGGGATCTGTGGAAATCACAGGGTGGCACACACACGAATGTCTTGTTGTTGTTGTTGTTGTTTCTACTATTCGGTCACTTCACACGGCTTCTGCTCTTGGTGGGGGTGGAGAGACATTTTCCACTGAACTGAGAAGGCAGTGGGGGTGGCATGGAAGTCAGGGATTACGGGGCGACGTTATTCTGGAAACAGCTGCTTCTCGATTCCAGAGGAAAGTACCACTGGGCGAGAGCCGTTGAAAAGGTGTGAGCTGTGTTTCACTTCTGTGCTTAATGTCAGCATGGAGGGTTAGCACCACATCGCACCTCCTAAGGCTTTGGCAGTTTTGCTAATGACTGAAGCCCACGAGAGAGAAACGATGTGGGAGAAGTGGAAAGGAGGGAAATTCTGAGCGTATATTAGTTAAACTCCATCGACCGCAGGTGCCAGAACCCCACGTGAGCTAGCTTAAGTGGAAAAGCAGAATTTATTTTAGGGATACAGAGATTCTCTTCCCCGAGGTGGGAAGAGCGGAGTGTCAGCAGGATGCTGGAACCAGAAGGAAGACAGGGCAAGGAAGAGCGTGTGCGCCTTCTCTCCGCACGCACTACAGTGCAGGTGCCCGGATGCCCAACCGTAGTGTCTTCAGCCCGCACAGGCGCTGGTTCCTGGGCTCTGCCCTCCTCCAGCCTCCCTCTGTTTCTGTCTGAAACCAGGTCCTGGCAAAGTGTGGGGTGGTCTTTCCATCTCTCACCCCTCTCTGCCGCGCTCCCTGCAGACTGGCCCTCCCTGCCCTTCAGATGGTGCGGCCTCCAACAGCCACTCAAAGATGGTGAATGTCTTTCTGGGTTCTGATTTCAAGTTTCCAAGGAAAAGCCCCTGGCCCAGTTGGGATTGGGGCTCTCTCTGGCCCAAACCATGATGGGCTAGGGGGGAGGGTCACTGCAAAACAGCCACCCGGAACTTACCCACCAAGGATCTAAGGCAGGGGAACAGAGTGGTAGGGAGGGGGGCAGGCTTTCTTCTTCAGAGGCTATGTTGTAGATAAATGAAAGGGGTCTGCATTCAGTTTGAAAATACTCACTGATTTTTTTTTAATTCCCTTACCAAAATCTCTCGCTTTAACTGATCCGACTAAGTTCATTTATTTTTTTTAAGTTCATTCATTTATTTTTGAGAGAGAGAGAGAGAGAGAGCTTGCATAAGCAAGGGAGGGGCAGAGAGAGAGAGGAAGACACAGAATCTGAAAACAAGCTCCAGGCTCTGAGCTGTCAGCACAGAGCCTGACATGGGGGTCGAGCTCACTAACCATGAGATCATGACCTGAGCCAAAGTCAGACGTTTAACTAACCACCCACAGTGGCTCCCGATCCAATTGAGTTCAGATAAATTAGGACTTAGCCATTGAAACCCAGAAGCCCTCCTTAAAAACAATAGTTTTCAAATCTCTTTTTTTTACCATGACCCGTAATAAGAACTATACTTAATACAGTGACATACACACACATAAATGTAACTAGGCCAAAAAACTCACAATATCACACTCAGATCTGCCAAGTGCCTTGAAAACCCTTGCACTAACTGACCTTTTCCTCCTAGAGATCACCCTTCTGTTAAAAGCATGGCGAATGCCCATGTTTAAATTAAGTACAGCCGTTCAGGGGCGCCTGGGTGGCGCAGTCGGTTAAGCGTCCGACTTCAGCCAGGTCACGATCTCGCGGTCCGTGAGTTCGAGCCCTGCGTCGGGCTCTGGGCTGACTGCTGGGAGCCTGGAGCCTGTTTCAGATTCTGTGTCTCCCTCTCTCTCTGACCCTCCCCCGTTCATGCTCTGTCTCTCTCTGTGTCAAAAATAAATAAACGTTAAAAAAAATTTTTTATAGCCGTTCACCTCCAGAGAGGTTTCAAGGGTGCCCCATTCAAGATGACAGACTGAGTAGGTGCATCGGGCCCCCTGCTACCAACACCAGCTACACACGCAGTCAGTCAGGCCCTTTGCCCTTAAAGACCGTGATCACCGGAAAAATGACAGAAAGCAACAGTGTGAAAGATAAGGGCCAGAATAAGTTAATAGGATACATGACAGGTAATTTAAAAAACAGAAAAGAACTTTGGAAAACTCTGAGCAGTTTTCTTATAAAGATCCAGGGAGCTCTTGCGTCTATAAAATAAGCAGTGGGGGCTGTTCGGAAGGAAATACTCAGAGACGAAGAGTCATCGGAAATTTTTAAATGACAGAATCAGAAGTTTAATAGAAGGGTTGGAAGAAAACGTTTAAGAAATCTCCCAGAACACAGATCAAAAAGACAAAATTCTAGAAAATATTTTTTCTTAAAGTACAAGCAGTATCAATCAAAAAAGTCTAATTTGACTGTCTTCATGTAAAGAAATAAGATCAAAAATGCTTAGGTGCTGAGCAGTATGAATGAAGAAAGACCATACCTAGGTTTATCCTCACGGAACTTGAGGACTGCATGTATAAAGAAAAGATCTTAAAATATCCCAGAGAAAGGGCCCAAATGTCCATCACTGATGAATGGATAAAGAAGATGTGGTTAATATATACAATGGCATACTACTTGGCAATGAGAAAGAATGAAATCCTGCCATTTTTAACAGCGTGGATGGTACCGGAAGGTATTATTGCAGAGTGAAATAAGTCAGTCAGAAAGACAGATGTCATGTTTTCATTCATACGTGGAACTTGAGAAACTTAACAGAAGACCATGGGGGAAGTGAATGGGAAAAAATTAGTTACAAACAGAGAGGGAGGGAGGCGAACCATAAGAGACTTTTAAATACAGAGAACAAACTGAGGGCTGATGGTACAGGAGCAGGGGAGAGGGGAAAATGGGTGAGGGGCATTGAGGAGGGCACTCGTTGGGACGAGCACTGGGTGTTGTATGTAAGCGATGAATCACGGGAATCTACCCCCAAAACCAAGAGCACGCTGTCCACACTGTGTGTTAGCCAACTTGACAATAAATGATACTAAAAATAAATAAATACAATAAAAGATGGACGAGGAAAAAAAATGAAAATAAAATATCCACAAGAGTGAAAAAGCAAAACCTACGAAGGACTAAAGATTCATGAAACATTACACTCCCCGTCGGTCACACGGGACATTATGAGATAATGGAGGAATTCTTTCAAACATCCAGAGGACTTTATTTTCCAGTTGGAATTCTGTACCCACAGGTACCATAGAGCAAAATGAAGATAGATCAGAAAGGTAGGAATTCAGCACGGTTGCTTTCCAGACACCCTTTCAGAAGAAGCAGCTTCAGGATCTACTCAAGCAAAACAAGGAAGAAAACCAAGAGAGACCTGGGTTCCAGGAAACAGTCGATCTCGTCCGGAAATGCAGTATCAGGAAGTCTCAGGATGCTACCTGTGCAGCAAGCCTGAAGATGACCCAGGCCACATTGGAGCATTCTGTCACTGAGGATGAACCTCTTTGCTACAGCGGGTGTGGCCGAATTTGAGACTCTAACGAAAGCACATCATTGGAGACAGAAATTAAAGCAGTTCATAAACTCCTGCAAAAACAAAAAGTTATTCCAGACAGGCACGGTTCTTCTGTGGAACAAACTGGGATATGGCGTGGTTTTTAATCGGGAAGGAGCACAGGGAAGGACATGACCTTAGTGGTAGAAACAGTCTCCTGAAAGTGGCTCTGGGGTTAGGACGTTGGACACACGGAGAAGGAGGTGAATCCCAACATGGTACTTGGTTCTGCAGTGAACAGTGATCAGAGATGTGCATGCCCTTTACTGTTTACCAACCTTGAAAATCAACATAGAAACAGAGCACAGAAGATCAAAGTACCTCTATGAAACCGAGCACACGAATCGGTTTATCCACGGTGGGAGTGCAAAAGTAAGCCTAACGCCACTAAATGACGGAGAGGGGAGGAGGTGGGGGGGAAAGGGCGAGAACACAACAACCGCCTTCCATGTGGGATTTACTGCGTCAGCCCGGGAGAGTGTCCAAAGCGGATGGTCTTAGAAGTCGAGGGGCTCACCTACGTGAAAAGCGTAAAGTCCTGGAGAAATGCGGGAGGTCGCCGTAAGCAAAACCCTCATCTTTCACATTACTAAGTCAAGAGCTGTTGTCTCAAGTCGGCCAGTCAGTAGGTAAAAAGGCATAAGTACGTTACGGAGGTTATCGCCAGAACTGCTAAAAACAGGGGTGTTTAGAAGTAGTCGGGCTTAGGGTGAGCGGGTGAATGTAAAATGGTAGTACTTCATTTTTCCAAATGAGTTATATGATTTTTATTGTTACTTTTGGACTGAGCTCCTCCACTTTTGAGCTTTTATGTGGAAGGCAGGAACAGGCTTCTTGGTTCTGGCATCTGAGGGTTTGATAGGAGCCCAAAATTGGCCCTCAGAATACACTTTACACGGCTGAAGTTGGATGGGGACCCAGTGACACATCGGTGAGTCACATGTTTTATAACTTAAAGATAATGGTTTTCAAGATTTCTTTCTCCTCCCAGGGAATTGATTTCTGCAGACATTAAGTCAGATGCAAGCAAATCCATTTGTCTTCCTCTTTTTCATCACAGCGTGTGTTCGTGTGGGATTTGGATGAAACGATAATTATTTTTCACTCCTTACTCACCGGGACTTTTGCATCCAGATACGGGAAGGTAAGAATCCATGTTGTGTCTTCTCTCTCTGTTTCTTTTTTTTTTTTTTTTTTTTCCCAACATGACAGTCTGTCCAGCTGGTTTGTCCTGGGAATTGTGGGGGCAGTTTATGAGGCGGCTTCTCCAACAAAAGCTACCCCTCTGGGTCAGTCTGGGTTTGAGAGCTCCTATGGAATTTTCCCTCGACATGTGAAAATTTAATTAGCTTCCCCTTCTGTCGTCCCCCATGCCTTTCTCCCAACCCACGAAGCGTTCAGCATCCACTCGATCGGATATATGCTCTTAGTCTGATACACCGCAGCCAAAAACAGTAATTTTAGCTAGAAAACGAGGCAGAGTGTTTTCCTTGTTCCCTGTTGTTTATCTTAGCGTCTCCGGCAGATGAATGTCCTCTTCCTTCCATGTTTCTGAGACGAGGGGCAGGCGTTTTGTCAGCTCCGGCGTGGACCTTCACGACAGCTTGGCAAATCTGTCACCGACAGATTATGTCGGGGAAGCATCCAGTTAGAACTCTGGGCAGATGCTATGGGCTGATCGGTGGTGAATGGAAGAAACCCTGAAACCACCTTCATAATGCGAAAACGAACCCAGCTGCTAAGACCCAAACCCTGCCGATTCTGTGCATCCGTCCTGCAGGCTTCCCGGCAAACCACATGTGGATGCCGTCTCTCCGGGGAGGCAGGTTGGGGGGGGGGGGGCAGGGGGGTGGAGGGACAGGGATTCAGAGAAAAGCTATCATCTCATCTGAGGTGAGCAACCTGCTGGCAGCTGCGTCCATGCACGGGTAGGAACCGTGAGACTCACCAGCGCCTGGAAAATATTTCTGTTTCTGTTTAGAGGCCAGAAATATGATTTGACATCACCTCATGGCTTTTCCAGCTGCTCGTGTTTTTTATGGGGCTTATAACAAGCTGGATGTGTAATTAGCAAGATAGATTTATCATCTGCCATTATGTTGTAAAGAATATAAAAATGGTGTTGGTGGTGCAGAAATCTCTTGCCACGTAGGAATGCCGTTAATACGTCTAGCAGGGCCTGCGGGAAATCCGACGTGCGTTCTTGGACAGAGCACAGCTTAGGCAGAGGGTGGCAGAGTCGAGAACTGCCGAAAGGACACCAGACCGGACTGGCAGGCGTTGCAAAAAGCTGAGCCGTCCCGCAGGGGCTATCGTAGTGGTTTACCCACTAGGTCTGGGCGTTTTAGGGTTTTCCCGAACCACCCCGGTAAAGTCACTGCCCCCTGAAAGGCTTGCCTTCACTCGTCTTGCCCTTAGGGACGGCCCCCTGTCAAGCTCTGCGGCTGCTGGTAACAGTCGGGTTCTCGCGGGTTGTGTAGGGCTTTGTCATCATGGGGATGGTTTTTGTGTCTGTGTCTCACCACCGTTCCTGAAACCACGCTGTGGGCGTCCTCGAGACCAGGGCAGAGCCCAGAGCCCATGCCACCTTGTCATCCGTCACTGCCAGCTGCCTCTCTCCAGCCGTACCTCCTCAGCCCAGCCACCTTCACCTCCAGCTGTGGTGCTGGTCCCGTATAGCCGCCTGTAGAGGGACCATCCTACAATACAAACCTGCTCGTGTCACATCCCTCCCAAGGCTGTCCGTGAGCGGGCTCCTGCCCCCCTCTGCAGCCCTGTTTCCTGCCTCTCATCCTAAAGTGCTTTCTGTCCTCAAACCAGCCACCTACCCTCCCATCTCTGCTGGGGTTCTCCCAGGAAGGGCCGGATGCCGAGTGGAAAAGTGACATGGGAAGGGAAGGCAGCCCATACAAGTTACCGCTGCAGGTGACCGGGGCTCAGTCCCACCGGGGACCCCTGGGAGACTCTGTAGAACACACCTCCGAGCTGACCCGCCAGGCGTGAGGGTGCTGGGATACTTCTCTGCCACTTCCCTTCCATCATAGCTTAAGGGCTTCCCTAGGGGATTACCTCCCTGCGCTTCCGGCCTGCCCCTGAGAAACCCCTCCAGCAGGGAACCTCGAGACTAACAGTTGAAAGCCTCTGCACCGACAGGAATGGCAACAGCTGAGAGGATGTGGGGAAGGAGCACCCTGGAAGCCTCTGCTATACTCTGGAATGTTCTAGCATGTTGTTTTACTAGCATAACTCTTACTTGTCTTTCAGTTCTCATTTTATTTTATTTTTTTTAGTGTTTATTTATTTTTGAGAGAGAGACAGAGCATGAGCAGCGGAGGGGTAGAGAGAGAGGGAGACAGAATCTGAAGCAGGCTCCAGGCACAGAGCCCAATGCGGGGCTCGAACTCAGACAGTGAGATCATGACCCGAGCCGAAGTCGGACGCTTAACCGACTGTGCCACCAGGTGCCCTCATTTTATTTTTTTTTAATGTTTGTTTATTTTTGAGACAGAGAGAGAGAGAGGGTGCATGCAGGGGAGAGGCAGAGAGAGAAAGGGAGACAGATTCCAAAGCAGGCTCCAGGCTCTGAGCTGTCGGCACAGAGCCCGACGCGGGGCTTGAACTCACAAACTGTGAGATCATGACCTGAGCCGAGGTCTGACGCTTAACCGACTGAGCCACCCAGGCGCCCCAGTTCTCATTTTAAATGTAGCTTCCTTCGAGAGGACTTGGCTAACCTTTATCTAAAGCACAGCTTTCCCCATAACTGTGTTTTTCATCTGTAATTATGCACTCACTGTGTGTCTGTCTCCCTTCAAGGCTATATGTACCACGAGGGCAGGGCCCATGAACATTTTTTTACCTACTCAGCCAAACAATGCACGGGCCAGAATTGCTCAATAAATATTTGTTGCATGATTAAGTCAGGACTATCCTCTAGAAAAGCTACATGATGACAGGCATGTTTTTTTTTTCTTTTTTCGCCTGTTTCGTTCATTGCTTTATCCCCAGCACATAGAACAGTGCCCCCACTTAGAAGTCATCAAATAAATATTTGTGGAAGGAAGGAAGGAAGGAAAATAGTATCCAAACAAAAAACGCCTAGCTGGTGGCCGCTGACCAAATTCAGCCTGCGGACATTTTTGTTTGGCCCCTAGAGTGCTTGAAAAAATGTGCATTTGTTGCCAACATTTAAAAATCAGGAGATTGCACGGACCCAAACAGTCCAGATTTCCAACTCTTCTTGAAAAATTAGAGAATCTGGCAATCCTGCATTTTCGTGTGGCAGCCATCGATGGGAGCTGAGTAGGGACTGGCCTCTTGTGGGGGGGGGGGGGGGTACCCTGTGCAGCCCACCTCACAGGCCCCCTTGGCCCGTTTAACCCACTTATGGGACCCTCCTTGGCCCCACTGGCATCTGACTTCAGCATCTATCCTAGAATTTCAGAACCACAGAAGGTCGGAGTTGGAGGGACCTAGGAGACCAACATGGCCAGTTACTCTCCGTAGTACAGAAGGAGAAACTGAGGCCCAGACAGAGTGAGAGTCGTTTTTCAGGCTCACTTGTCTGCCTCTGTGCCCCCAGGATGTCCAGGGGAAACAGATGAAAAGCTCTTGGAGCATCCGAGTCCCCTGTGCCATGTTCACTCCTGTTCTAGAACTCACCCCACCCTCCCCCCGCCGCTCTCCCCTAGATGAGGAGTACTTTTTTTTTAATTTGCTAAATCCAGCCACCCCAAGAGGGACCCAAAGTGCCATGGCTTAAACAAGATGGCTGACTTCGTCCAGCCAGCAGTCCAGGTGTAAGCAGTTCAAGCCAGTAAGACTCCTACACAGCACCAGGCACCAAGGCCCTCTTTGTCCTCTGCCTTCCCTAGAAGTTGCCCTCATTGGCAAAATAAAACACAGCTCGCCCCCCGTGCATACATTCCAGCCGGCGAGAAGGGGGCACAGGAAAAGGAGAATTTACCCCCCTTTATCTTATTTTTCCCCTTCTCTGTTAAGGGCCAGGCTCGGCATGTGCCCATATCATTTCTTTTCACTTTCTGTTGGCTGGAACTTGATCACGTGGCCACATCTAGCTGCAAGGGAATCTGGGAGATGTAGTCTTGTCACATGCGCCATTCAAGTTCAGGGATTCTGTTATTCTGAGAGGGAGAAAGGAAGGGTGGATACAGGAGGAGGGCTAGCGTTTCCTAGCACAGAGCACCATGTAATAAGAGGAAGAACAACGAAAGGGAAAAATGTTGAGGAAAAAGAACCTAGAGGGCAACTGTATCTGTAGCTCCAAAGAGAGATCTGGGCTACAGCAATAAACTTGGAAGTGAGAGAAGTGTAGAGGACCCTAGAGGAACAGAAGTATGAACCACATTTTGCAGACAGAGTAACTAAGGCACAGGGAGGTTATGGAGTCAAGGTATTCATAATAGAAACAAAATACGTAGCCTTGACTTTTGGCCCACGACTCTTTCTCTTTGTGCTTTTCCAGAAGCTACAGCTATGTGGAACTCATTACTAACAGCTGGTAGCAAAGCAGGACTCAATTCGAAGCACTTTGTAGAGCGTGTAAGCTACAAAGGGAATTTATTGGATCGCAATAATTGAAAAACTCAGAGGGACTTGGAATTCAGGTTGGGCTGGATCCAGGAGCACAAGCAGCATTCTCGAGGCTTGGTCTTTCTGCATCCCTCGGCCGACTTCCTCCATACAGCGACTCTCTGTCAGCAATCCCATCCAAAAAAGGAGACCTACTTCCCAAATTCCAGCACAACTCTCAGGCTTGAATCTCATCGGCCTAACCTCTGGGGCTCTGATTCGCCAGCCTAGATCAAGCCCCAGCCTAGATCAAGAGCCCACGGCCAGAGAGGGTGGAGGAGCGGGTCAGCTCCATCCCAGCCGAATGGATGGAATGGGAGAGGGACGCTTCCCAAAGGGAGACTGAAGTGCTCTTTCCAGAGAGGGTGAGGACAGGTACAGGCCAAGACACCCTGTACATCCGTGCCAAGGACCAGCAGCTCCCTGCTTATGGCCATGACACTGAGCACTGTACAGGAAGCAGAAACCATGCCAATTGTGGTCCCAGCCAAAGGGGTAACTTGCTGTTTACTTAGGGAAATAAGGGCAACAGAGCTCAAATGATTAAGGCCTGACTCAAAACAGAGCGTTTGAATTTTCAGACAGAAACTGGGCTCTCTTCCTGTTCCCAATCAGAGGCATGTGCTGCTCGAGGCTGTCGTCTGTCCACTTCCTTTCCGTCTCTTCATGCCCAGTGCTCAGTGCCAGAGCGTCCCTTTGGCAGAGCACCTCCCCCCATCTTGTGGATCCATTAGAAATTCCCTGGAGAGCCGGAGCAGCCCGCAGTTGCCGCCTCTCCCCTCACCTCTCCTCCTCCCACCGGGCTCCCCTGAGGCCCCGAACTTTTTTTTGCAGCCCGGATTAGGCAGATGCAAGGTGTTCGGGAGCCCTTCTTTGCCTGTGGCCAGGAAGGGACTCTTAAGGGGGATTAATCAGCGTGGGTCGCCCCGGACTCTTCCTTTTGTGCCTTGCCTTCGAGACAGCTCAGTACCGATGGGAAACTCAACTCCAGGACCAGTTGTGTGTGCTTTTTAATAACAGCTTTCTTGAGATCTAATCCACGTGCTATACCTGTACGTTTCAGTCTGTACAGTTCAGTGGTTTTTAGTATGTCAGAGTCGCACAACCATCAGTAGCGTGTAATTGTGGGACATTTTCATCACCCCAAGGAGAAATCCGTGCTCCTCAGCAGGTACTCCCTATTTCCCCACCTCCCCCCACCCCCGCCCCGTCCCTGGCAACCACTAATCTACTTTTTGTCTCCATAGATTTGTCCCGTCTAAACATCCCTTAGGAAAAAAAAAAAAAAAATCATAGCGCGTGGTCTTTTGCGGCTGGCTTCTTTGACTTAGCATCATGTTTTCTAGATCCATCCCGGTTACTGCGTGTACCAGTTCTCCATTCCTTTTCGTTGCTGGGTGATTCTCCGTGGTATGGGATGTGCCACTCTTTGTCCGTTCGTGCGTTGGCAGACGGCTGGGCTTGGGGCTGGTATGAATAACGCCACTGTGACCATTTGAGGGTGAGATGTTGCACAGACAGGGGTTTGCAGTTCTCGTAGGTGCGTACCCGGGAATGGTAACTCCAGGTTGAGCATCTTGAGGAACCCATCTTACGGTCCCCTAAGCAGCGTGTAAGGTTCCAATCTCTCCACCTCGTCACCAGCACTCGTTAGTGTCTTTGTGGTTATGTAGTTTTCCCAGTGGGGGTGAAGTGGGATTTTACGGTGGTTTTGATTGGCATGTCCCTGGTGACTAATGACGTTGACTGATGACTAAGGGTGTTTTCATGTACTTCTTGGCCATTGGTGACATCTTCTTGAGAAAAGTGTCTGTTCAGATCCTTCGCCCGTTTCTTCATCGGTTGATACGACTTTTTATCGTAGACTTCCGAGAGCTCTTTATATACGCTGGGTATATATGTGATTTGCAGTATTTTGCAATGGCAGATATGTGAGTTGAAAATACTTTTTTTTTTCCCCGCTTGGGTTTTTTCCCTTGGTTGATGGTGTTCTTTGAGGTATATGAAACATTTCAGAGGAGAGGGATTGTAATTAAATTTGAGAAAAGGCAGCCAGAGAAGGAGGCCTCATGGAGAAGCTGAATGTCGAATAGACTTAAAGGAACAGGTAGATATGTGGTAAAAGAGCAGTGGAACGGCAAGTGCAAAGGCCCTGCGGCATAAGTTTGCCTGGTGGATTTTAGGAACAACCAGGAAGCTAACATGGTTGGAGCAGAGCAAGCAAGGAGGAGGGTAATAACTCACCGGGCTTTTGCTCTAAAGAGGAAGCCATAGAAGCTTGGACCAGAGAGAGGACAGGGTCTGAGTTATATTTCTAAAGAATCCCTTTGGCTGCCCCCCTGGGGAGGGTAGACCACAGGGGAGCAACATAGGAAGCAGGGAGACCAGTGAGCAGGCTACTGCAAGAGTCCAGCTGAAAGATGCCGGCTGTTTGGACCAGAGGGGTAGGGGTGGAGTGAAGGGAGTCTGGATATATGTAGAAGGCAGAACCAACCGCAAATAAAGAATGCAGCACAGCTCCTTCTTCTCCAACGTTGGGCTGTAGAGGTGTCCTCATTTCTGGCCCTGACCTGTCCACCCCCTATTGCCAACTAGCAAATTCCTCTTGAACAAATTCTGGTTTTTTTGCACAGTTTGCCATACGCCGAGCACTCTGCTGTGAACTCTCTTGTTTTAGAAGTTGGGCCTCACACGCGGGTGTTGAGTTATTCGTGTTCTGTGGGCACACGAAGCCCCTCTCTTGTTTCACGGGGGTACGATGTGTGTTTCCTTTTATTTTTTTTTTTATTTTTTTTTAACGTTTATTTATTTTTGAGACAGAGAGAGACAGAGCATGAACAGGGGAGGGTCAGAGAGAGAGGGAGACACAGAATCCGAAACAGGCTCCAGGCTCTGAGCTGTCGGCACAGAGCCCGACACGGGGCTCGAACCCACAGACCGCGAGATCATGACCTGAGCCGAAGTCGGACGCTTAACCGACTGAGCCACCCAGGCGCCCCGTGTGTTTCCTTTTAGACCCACGTGGATCTTCCTCCTCCCCTCTCCCCATAGTTTACTGTTGTCGAAATACGTACTGCTTGTTTCTGTACACGTAGGGCATGTATGTAAACGGCCGTATTTAAATACCCACGCTTCTCACTCGTCTCCCTCTGCTCTGTGGTTTTTTGATCTTCCACGAAGCCGTACATCCAGTCCTAGGGTTCTGACTCCGTGGTTCTCAACTGGAGGTGACTTGGCCGCCAGGCGACATCCGGCACTGCCATAACCAACATCCCGCAGTGCCCAGGATGCCCCCACGCCAGGGACTTGCCTGACCCCAGGCGTCCGTCGTGCTGCGGTTGAGAAACCCTGCAAGTAACCCACGCCCTGAATTCCACGCTTACCTCCTCCCCCTCCCCACGAGGAGGACAGCCGGGCTCCCCCAGCCCCCCACCCGCACGGACAATGCTGTGACAAGCACCCTTGAGGGACTGCTGCGGCTTTACACGTTCTCTCTGGCGGAATCCCCACCACAAGCCTGTAAGGCATGGTGGCTCCTATTATATTCATTTCTGGAGAAACTGACGCTTTGAGAGGCGGCATGACTGGAGTCGCAGTCACCCAGCTCGGAAGGGACAGGAGCCAGGACGCGGCCCGCTGCTTTTAGCCATGCACCTAAACTGCGTCCCCAGGGGTCCACGTGAATGTTCTCAGGCCACTGGAGTGAACACAGACCGGGTCTGACGTGTTCACAGCTTCATCCCCCGGCGCCCAGCAGCGCCGGGCGTATCTGCCTGACAAATGTTTGTTGAATAAACAAATAAGTAAATAGCTTGCGGGCAGGGAGTTCTAAGTGCGTAGGATTTGCTGTCACTGCAGAAATGAGACTCCAGGGTGCCTGCCCCCTAGGGAACCGAGAGCCGCACGCGTGACAAGACGGGGGTTTATCAGCATCTGCCCAGAGCCACGATGATGGGTGGAGTATTGAGCAAGTGGCCCCTCTAGGGCAGGCTTGGGGCCAGGGACATTCTGGCAGGTGGGGGACCTGGGATGGAGCCCAGGGGCCCTTGATGCCTCTGCTGCCTGGGCGCAATCCCATCCGGGTTTTCCCTCCACATCATCCCTTTAAAGGGCCGTGTCCCGCTCGGTCTGAAGAGATTCGAGGTTTCAGATGGGCAAGGCTGGGCCAAATGTGGCCTAAAGACAGGCGCACTCTGGCCCCCTGGCATGTCTTTAAGTTCTCAACTCATTGCCAGTATTTTGAAATCTGGATAGTTTTCATGAAAATCTGGATGTCTCGCGTGTCAGTTAAGCGCCTGACTTCAAGTCGGGTCATGATCTCACAGTCTGTGAGTTTGAGCCCCGCGTCGGACTCTGTGCTGTCGGCATGGGGCCCACGTCGGATCCTCTGTCCCCCACCCTCCTCTCTGCCTCTCCCCGGCCTGCGTGCTCTCTCTCGCTCTCTCTGTCTCAAAAATAAACATTAAAGAAAAAAATACTTTTAAAAAATCTAGATGTCTCACTTCTCTTGAAAACTGGGGCGTCCTGGCAACACGAGACCTGAGTTTTCAGAGAGCGGAGACCCCTCGCCAGGACGTGTGCACCTCGGCACCCCCCACGGGGTGGGGCCTTCCACGTGCGGCCGGACGGCGGGCTGTGCAGCGCTTCCTCTGTCCCCGGAGGCATTTACATTTGTGAGCCACCAACGCCAGGTCGTGCCCAGGGTGTGCGGGACGTGTGGGGGCAGAGATGGCCGGTCCCTGGCTCCCTCCGGCCGACCTCCAAGCTTCGTCGAGGGGTCCCAAACCCTGTCTCAGAGACGCAGGCTGTCCCCTTCCCCGTGACCGTCCGTCTAGGGAATCTCCTGTGGCTGGGAGCTCCGCTCTCTCCGCGTGGTTCAAGCCCTTCCCACCGGCACCACCAACCCCCTCTTCCAGCAGCTGGAAGGGAAGCAGTGCCCCGCACCCAGTGTCCGCTCTCAGACCTTCCTGATGAGGTCTGAGCACCCTCCCGATGGCTCATAGCACTGCGGGGCTTGCCATCGGGACGCCAAAGAGGCTCATGTCTCACTGGGATTGCTTGGTGATGGAATCTCATCACTTCACCGTTAGTAAGTGGCCAGGACGGAATTTTCATTAGAGCAGCGCTGTTAACGCCCACCCTTGGCCCCCGCAGCCCTCCCCGTTCCTGTGGGCATGATGGCCTCCCCCTGCAAGTAGCTGTGACACTCTGGGGGTGTTCTTCACCGTCCCCCAGATGTCCCCACCCTCGTGGACTCGTGGACTTCCTTCCCCCGGCCCCACTTGCCTCCCGGGCCACCAGAACTTCCCAGCGGCCCCTCCCAGACAAACTGCTCGCACCTGAATCCTAGACTCAGGGTCTGCTTCTGGGGAGACCCAAACCGAGACACGGAGGGGGGTCTGAACGTTCGGACTTCTTCACGATCGGTTCTTACAGGAACGGCCACTCCTCATTGCCAGAACCCCGTTGTAACGAGCGTAAGCCCTCTTGGCGACCTGAAGCGTGGTCCGCGGACCGGCATCGCCGGGGAGCTGTTAGACATTCAGGGTCTCGGGTCCCAGATGAACCAGAAAGGACATTTAAACTTGACTCCCAAGTGATTCCTTCACACATTAGTGAAGCAAGATGTAAGCCATGAACTCACTTGGTGACGACTTTTCTGGTGGATCCAGCCAGCCCGCCGGCCTCTCTGTACGTCTGGAAGAGGCTGGGCAGAGCGGGCCCGGCCAGACCTTGACTCCCCGCACGTTCCCTCCCATGGCTCCCCTGTCCCCTCCGACCAGCCGCGGTCCTCCCCCCACTCCTCAGCGGGTGTTATTACGTGATTCCGGCCCGGATTCCGGAATCCAATACCCAGCACAGTGCCATCAGGATTCAATCAGATCAGGTTGGCGATACACGGCTTAGCCTGTCCGTTACTGCTTTACAAACTGAGAAGAAATAAAAAACCCCGGTTTTATGACCCAGCAGTTAAAAACTATTTGTAGAAGTTGCTACGGTTCAAATCAAAAGGGCCCTCCCTGGAGGACTATTAGTTAATTCAGAGGACCACGGATTCTTTCCTTTTCTTTCTTTTTGCCCCATCTACCTTGAGATGTAGCTCTAATTCACCTCTGTCGCTCAGACATCTAGAGCTTTCTACCCTTTGACAAACACAAGCCAAAGTGCTTAAGGACATCTGTTTATTTTATTTCTTTAATGAGAAAACCTTCCAATTTCTCTGGGCTCAGCTGTGTTTATTTACAGTGTGTTAGCCATGTGAGGCCAGCACCTTGGAAGTTTAAAGGCCTGGCGGGGCCCTCGCAGCGGCCTCCAGCTCTGGAATGGAGTCAGCCCTGCCCAAGGAAAACAGAGTCCTTGGAACTCTATAAAATGGATTTTCAAAATAAATACTGCCTAATTCACTCGGTAGATGTGGATTAAGTCAAGACGAATACAATTTGGAAAGGATTTTCTGAGGAAGTCGGAGATTTCTTTCCCCCACTGGGGGTTAAACCTTGTATTTAAATCTTTGTTTTTCCCCCTCCAGCTCTCTTTTCAGTGAAGTGAAAGGTATTTCATCTTTGTGGCTAATAAAGAAAGGAGGACTTTGATTGGCCTTCTCGAGCGGTGATTATTTTCTCTGTAGGACGAGGGATGGTGACTTAGTTAGCCGCTCCCGTCCATCCAGAAGGGCAGGAAGCAAACATCTGTGGTTGTCATTCTGGCGGGGGTGGGTGAGGAAGAGGCTGGAAATGCTTTGAAAGAGGTCCTAGAGGTGAATGACAGCTGGGGGGGGCCGTGGGCAGGGGATGGTACCCTTTGTAGATTTAATCCCCTGTAATAGTGTTTCCCTGAGCCAGCGTGCCTCCATGCCAAGTGCCTTATGTATTTTAGAGCATTAAAGGATTATTTCCAACATAAGATATATTTTAGAGATGGTTTGGGGTTGTCAGAAAAGTGCTCATTAGCAGAGACTGTCTTTGAAGCCCTGTGCTCTCTGCTGCTTGGAGAGAGACCATTTCCTTACAGAGTCAACTCAGGCTGAGGGGTCTCAAGCTGGTTAAGACCCCCGATTTTCCGCCCACCAGATTTAACAAACGCCGACTGCTTCCCAAGACTTCTTTTGCCAACTTTTCCCCCCCCGCCCCGTGCTTCTTTAGTTCTGCCCTTCAGTGAATGCTGATGGGGATCTGGGGGGGGGGGGGGGGGGGGGCGGGGAAAAAAAAGTAATAATAATAAAAGGGATTTAAATCTCCTATGCAAAACCTACAACAGATTGTCGGTTGGGTTCAAGCAAGACACTCTTTGTCTTCTGTAAATATAGGGTTTGGTGCTCACAATGATAAGGAGTGAAAAAAAATCCTAGGCACCCTGCAAGCCGAAATAATGGGACCAATTTTCCCTTATGCTTAACTAGCAGGTTGGGAGGCTGCCTCCCCCATCGCCCCACCTGCATTTTTTACGGTACTAATACCCCAACAATAGGGCTCTTGAGCTGTCCAAGGAGCGCTGGGATTCCCGTGGGCCTTCGGCAACGAGGGTGTCACACGGGGGGGACGGCAGGAGGGTGTCAGCTTGGTTAGATGGGGGGTTGACTTTGACAGGGCCGTAGGAGGTTCCCACTGCCAGGCCTGCTCCCCACCCCACCGCACTTCCTCTGTGAGTTAAGGAACTCGTAGGTCCTCCTGATGGCAGAGAGGGAAAGCTCTGACCCAAGTCCCCCCACGGGGCCTAGTTCAAAGTAGAAATGTGCGGCTTGAGAATCTCTTTGGAAATGCCCGTCAGCGGACAAAGGGATAAACACGTAGTCGGATGTTCGTACAGTGGACTATTTCTCAGCCATCCATGCTTCCACATGGGCCGACCCTAAAAACATGACACGAAGTGAAAGAGGCCCGACACAGCACACACATGGTGTGGTTCCATTTATACGAAACATCCAGAATCGGTAAATCCATAGAGGTAGGACACGGGACGGGTGCTTGCCAGGGACTAGAGGGGAGTGGGGAACAGGGAGCCATAGCCTCATGGGTATGGGGTTCTCCTTCGAGCTGATGAAAATATTTGCGAACGAGAGAGGTATCTGCTCCCCTGTAAAACTGGAGTATCATTCCTGCCCCACTGACCTCAACAGACGAGTCTGAGAATCAGGTGACTTTTCCCGAAGGGCACTGTGGGTGCTTTGGAGGGGACACAACTGCCTGGAGCGGTAAGGTCAACATTTCTTACTTGAAAAATTAGAGGCTCTTTAAAAAATAATCTCTTCATTTGGGGTCAGGGTCACATTGGCCTCATAAGATGAGTTGGGGGTGTCATCTCCTCTTCTGTTTCCCGGAACAGGTTGCGGAGAATCGGTGCTAATTTGGTAGAATTCTCCAGTGGAAACCATCTGGACCTGGGGATTTTGTTTCTCGGGAGGTTTTCAGCCACGAATTCAATCCCTTTAATGCTTGCTGCTCGTTCATCCTGGACGAGTTTTGGTAGTTTGTGGTTTTCGAGGAAGTCGCTCATTTTGCTCATTGTCAAATTTATGTGTGTAAGAGCTAAAAAAAAAAAAAAAGGTATTTACTTTTATGGTGACTTTCAGTCTGTCCTATAACCCATACCCAGAAGCCTTCAACTATAGGGATAAAAGCTATAAACCTTTCCCCCACGTGCATGGCACTGGGTCACGAGTCAGACCCTTGGTCCTCAAGACAAACCCACAAAGGCAGATGTGGTGATCCCCATTCTACGCAGAAGGACACCGCCCCAGACCGCCAAGCTAGTAAGCAGCAGAGAAGGAATCAGACCAGAGCTCCAAAGACCATTCTGGGCCCCCCACCCAGCCCCTCCAAGCAGGCTACAGCCAATCACCAAGCCCCCAGTTCTAGGGCCAACTTTCAAACCTCCATCCAAACCAGTCACTCTCTATGCCGGACATCATGGCGGCGGCGGGGGGAGGGACTCTCAGCCATATCTTTTGTTGCATTTTTAAAATTAGTTGCAGCATTTACATTTGGGAGATTTCAGGGGCACCTGGGCGGCTCAGTCAGTTAAGCATCCGACTTCAGCTCAGGTCACGATCTCACGGTTCGTGGGTCCGAGCCCCGCGTCGGGCTCTGTGCTGACCGCTCGCAGCCTGGAGCCGGCTTCGGACTCTGTGTCTCCCTCTCTCTCTGCCCCTTCCCTGCCCGTGCTCGGTCTCTCTCTCTCTAAAATGAATAAACATTAAAAAATTTAAAAAATATGAAATGGGAAGATTTCACGTAAAAATTCAGATTTCTGGGTCCTCTTGAAAAATCAGAAGGTCTGGCCATGATCCACAATCCCACGTGGCATCACTTGGCTGGAGCTTCATGGCAGCCGCTCCTGTAAACGGGCCAGCTGGGCTCCAGTTTGCCACACTCCCCACCACTCCCTGTTGCCTCAGGCCAAATATCCGTTGTCAAGACTCTCCCTTGCACAGTTGTCTGTCTCCAGGAAGAGTGAAAAGGAAAGTTAAACATTTCTTGCAACAGGAGTCAGAGAACAAAAGACAACAAGGCCGTGTGTGTGTCACTTGGGCCGTGTGGTTGATTTAAGTGACCTGCTCAGTCTCTGTCAGTCTTGCTGGCTTTGGTGCCTCATTCACAGAATGAAGTCCAGGGGCTCCTGGGTGGCTCAGTCGGTTGAGCAGCCAACTTCGGCTCGGGTCATGATCTCACGGCTCATGAGTTCTAGCCCCGCATCGGGCTCACGGCTGTCAGCCCCCTCCCTCTCTCTCGTCCTCTCTCTCTTCCAAAAAAAAAAAAAAACAGGATGAAGTCCAAACTCTGTGGGCTGGCTTCCAGACCCGTCTAGACCTAGCTCCTTCCGTCCTCTCCTGCCTCAGCTCTGAGACTCCCAAGTGGATGTTTTAGGCTCCAGCCTTGCTGGTACCCAAAGAAACCCCAGGCCTTTGTCCATGTTGTTCCCTCTTCCGGGAATGCTTTTCTCACTTGCCACCATTTGCCCAGCTAATGCTCACTCAGCCATCAGGTCTTATCCTGAATGTCTCCGCCTCCAGGAAGCTTTCCTTGACTGTCCTGAGTTAAGCATCCCTCCCGTGTGTGTTCCCTTAGCACCCTGCACTTGCCCCCTCCTACAGCATGTATCACTGGATGTTTCATCACCTCATTACTTGTCTCTCTCCCCAACTCGACTTTAGCCCCTAAAGTGCAAGGATGCTGTGTCTGTATCCCTACTTTCTAGCACAACACTTTCAATGTGCCCCATAATCAGCCATCAAATCAGTTTGCTTTCAGTTGTAAGTAACAGAAACCCAACTCAAGCTGACTCAAGCAGAAAAATGAATTCACTGGTTCTTCTAAAATGTTCAGGGGCACCTGGGTGGCTCAGTCGGTTGGGCTTCCGACTTCGGCTCAGGTCACGATCTCACGGTCCGTGAGTTCGAGCCCCGCGTTGGGCTCTGGGCTGATGGCTCAGAGCCTGGAGCCTGCTTCCGATTCTGTGTCTCCCTCTCTCTCTGCCCCTCCCCAGTTCATGCTGTGTCTCTCTGTCTCAAAAATAAATAAAAACGTTAAAAAAAAAAATTAAAAAAAAATAAATAAATAAAATAAAATAAAATAAAATGTTCAGGGGTCTATTGGCTTCAGGCATGGCTGGATCCAGAGCCTCAAGCAACGTCAGCAGATCTGTTTTTCTTTCATTTGTGGTGGCAAAAATAGCCCATAGCAGCATAAGACCAACATTCTACCAGCTCAGTAACCCCGGTGAATGGACTATCTCTTGGTCAGTAGTTCCAACCAAGCCGCGGACAGAGCTGTCCTTGACCTGGCTCGAACCAGTCACCCCCGGGGGTTGGTGGGGTTAGCTCCCTCACAACTACACAGACAGGGCATGGTGAAATTCTGGCTCCCCCAGAATCACTCCTGATGCTGTTACCAGAAGGTGGGCTGCGACTCTAGCCCAGCCACACTGGCCTCTCCAGTGGTAGTCAGACCTGCCAGACATACTCCCACCTTAGGGCCTTTGAACACTTTGTTCTCTTTATCTGAAATGCTCCTCTTCCCCCACGGCTTCCTCCCTCTCCTCCTGAAAATCTGCTCAAATGCCATCTTCTCAGCAGGAACCTCCTTAACCGTTGTATGAAATTGCCACGCCTCCTACATAGTCCACATACATGACGCAGATTCTTTGCTCTATTTTTTTCTGTAGCATTTACCACTGCCTGGCGGAAGCACAGAATGTGCACTGCTCAGCGCTGGGAGGCGCCACTTTCATGGCGGTGTGTGTGACCGGTGCCCCTAGAGTTACGCAGTGCACAACCTGTGCGGCCGTACACGGCATCCCTGCCGTCAAACGTACCACAAATCTTGTTTTGTTCATTTCTATAGCTATTTTGCTTGCCGGTGTACCCCAATGCCTGGAACAGTGCCTGGCACATAAAAGACACTCAGTAAATATTTGAGGAATAAATGATAGGATGGACGAGTGAGTTTCTGTCACTCTCAACAATGCTGCATCTTGACAGCTAAGTTGGGGTGTGAGGGAAGAGGAACGCTGTGTCCTGATGGAGGACTTCCAGCTGCTTCTCAGGGCCTCTGTAGGTGCTGGGAGTCCGGATTACAGTATGCCGAGTGCTCTGTCACCATTTAAGGGGAAATCGATTTTGCTACTCAAAACAGTTGCTTGTTCGCTCCTACCGTCCTCCTGCTCTTTTGGGGGGGGGGGTGCGGGGTGGGTAGGACGCTTAGCATTGTTGGTCACCCCAGGACATACACCATCAGTGTTTGTAAGTTGGGTAGCCTCTCTGCAGACCGAAACGATGCCAGAATCGGCTCATGCCAGACGCCCTCGCTTTCCTGATCCTTGACACAAAGGAAACCTTTGGGCCGAGAGAGGACGGTCCAAACAGCCGACGTCACATGCTCTAGGGCTGAGTGGCAGGGGAGGAAAAGGTGGGATCGGAGCAGACCATCCTCGAGCCGAGTCCTGTCTCCACGGCCTTCTTTCTGCTTCTCCAACACAGAGCTTGGTCCTGCCCCATGGCCTTTGCACTTGCTGCTCCTGCTACCTAAGCGCCCCGCGGCCGGCTCCCTCGTTTCATTCGGGTCTTCCCTCAGCTCCTCAGAGAGACCTCCCTGCCCACCCCACCTCTAGCAGCCTCCCCCAAACACGCACAGGCACAGTCAGTCTGTCCTGCTCTCTCTCTGCCTCCCTCACCCTCCAGCACATCTCCGTGTTTCATTTTCTTTGGCAAACTGTATCCATCCCGTGGGCCAAAGCCGGTTCCCACCTGTTTTGTTTTGTTTTGTTTTTTCACATAAAGTTTTATTGGAACGCAGCCATGCCCATCCATGTATATATTGCCAAAAGCTTCTTTTGTGCTGCAGCAGCAGAGTTGAGACATGATAGAGACCCTATGGGCCACAGAGCCTAAAATACTTGCTATCTGGCCCTTTATAGAAAAGGCCACCTGGTCTAGAAAAGTTCGCCTCTGGTCT
Source organism: Panthera pardus (assembly GCF_024362965.1). Lineage (NCBI taxonomy): Eukaryota > Metazoa > Chordata > Mammalia > Carnivora > Felidae > Panthera > Panthera pardus. Next base: position 14,092,384 of record NW_026526821.1, on the reverse strand, counting down.
AGAACATGGGCTCTCGAGCCAGACGGCTCAAGTTCAAAAGCTGGCTCTCCTCCCTAGCCATGTGACCTCAGGCAAGTCATTCTGCCTCCCTGTGCCTCAGTTTCCACCGCTGTAGCCTGAGTATAGTATCAGTAATACCTCATAGCATCCCTGGGGAGGGTTAAATGAGTTAATACATGAGAAGCGCTTGGCACTGAGCCTGCTACGTAGCAAACAGTCTATAGAATAAGTGAACAGTAAATATCCTAATAAAAATAACGATGAACAAATGTCTTTTGAAGAACCGCGTCTTTAGAAGCACGTGGCTGGCTGTATAAGAATGTCCTCTGGGTGGACGATACGCGGAAGTAGCATGGTCACTGCTAATTATAATAAGACGAAGACGCCCAGCGTTGAGGACGCATCGCTGGTGCCCAGAGGCAGTAGGCACTTGCTTGGTGGCCGGCCCTGATCTAACTCTTGCGTGAACTTCCAGAAACGCACTGGTCTCCCATGCCATCAGATGGCCCTTGGTTCCCGGACAGTGGCTCCCTGACCTTAGGGTGACCGACTCGTAGGATCCTTCCAGAACCCTTCCAGTTTTAGCACTTGGAGTCCCAAGTCCCAGGAAAGCCCTCAATTTGGGCAGATCAGGACGACGGGCCCCCTGCTCCGTCCAGGACCTCCAGATCCACCTCTAATTTTTTGCCTTTGAATTCACATCCCAGAGAAAAACGCTTTAAAAGCTGCTAGATACCGGGGCACCTGGGTGGCTCAGTCAGTTAAGCAGCTGACTTCAGCTCAGGTCATGATCTCACGGTTCGTGGGTTCGAGCCCCGCGTCGGGCTCTGTGCTGACAGCTCAGGGCCTGGAGCCTGCTTCAGATTCTGTGTCTCCCTCTCCCTCTGCCCCTCCCCTGCTGGTGCTCTGTCTCTCAAAAATAAATAAGCAGGTTAAGAAAAAAATTAAAAAAAAAAAAAAAAAGCTGCTAGATACCTCCAGCAGAAAGAACATTCTTTTCCAAAGGATAAAAACAAATCAAGGAGTCTGAGTCCTTGGCTAAAACTCCCAAAGAGGAACCAGTTTAGAGACCTTTGTTCTCTTCGATTTGACCGTGATTTAAGCATTTGTAGTCAGTGTGGCTGGTCTTGTGACTCAGTGGTGACAGGAATTATCCTACAGTGCTTTGGGCAGTGTTCTTGTTAGTACAAATAGACCCCTTTGCTGAGCTAAGAAGATCTTTTCTGTTTTCTGTGTTCTCCTGTGGAACTGCCCAAAGAAGTCAAGTTGTTGGGGCTTTTTTTTTTTTTTTAAACTTCACTGTTTAAACCTGCGAATCAAACTATTTTTTTCTTTACAACCCTCATTTTCTTGTCTTTCTCTTTTAAACAAGCTGATCTGTTTTCCAGGAGTTTCCAAGTAATTAAACCCAATTAAAATCATTAAATTCTTTCTTTAATGACAACTTGATTATTAAAAGCAAACCACAAGGAGGAGATTTAACTGGCAAAGCCTTCCATTGTGTGCTAATCCGTCCCTAACCTCTGGCTGACACTTCCTCGAGATAAACCCCACAGAATAGTGGGGCTGGTTTAATGAATAGCTTTAATTAATACTTTTCTGCCTTGTGGCAGAGTAATTATTTGTTCAGCTTGTAAACAGCTACTTGGCAGTGATTTTTTTTTTTTTTTAAAGGCCCAGTTGGCTTGGAGGGTGCGATGGCTTTGATTGGTTTGGTGTGTTTGTGGTTTTCTTCTTTAAAAGTGGGGGAGAGGTCCCAGAATAGGTGTCAGGGCGCCTTGTCCTGAAGATTGGGATGTCAAGCAAGGCAGATGCAGGTCGCAAGCCGCCTGTGTTTGTGAACCGTCTCCAGAGTGGGCAGGTCTGCCCTTTGCCACAAAAGTCTACAAGCCCAGACAGGGTACCCAGCCAGCCACCGGCCTGGCTCGAGGCAGTCTGCTGCGATGACAGAGGGCCGCGACCACAAAATGCCAGGCCAGGCTCCCACCCTGGGCCTCCCCCCCCCCCCCCCCGCCCCGCCTTCCCTTCAGGTGACAGTGGAGGCGACGCTGGGTGTGGCCAGTGAGGCCCCAGAGAAGTGATTCTGTGAATAAGAAGGACAAGCCTGCCGGGGGAGCGTGTCCCCAGCCTGGCACCCATCTGAAGTGCTTTCCGTGCGTCCTCTGACCGACTCCTCATCACTTTAGGAGACAGGTGCTGTGGTTACCCCCCACGACACCCAGACAGGGAGCGGGCACAGTGACGTGCCCAAAGCCACACACCTTCTAGTTAGGGAGGGCAGGAGCCCCGGTCACACACAGATTTGCAGGCAGGTGTCTGGCTTCTGTGATGGGATCACACTGCCCTTCGGGACAGGAAAGTGGCACCTTTCACTGTTGGGAGACTGAGATTGTGTGTGTGTGTGTGTGTGTGTGTTTGTTTTACTTTATTTTAGAGAGAGAGAGAGTGGGAGGGAGGGGCAGAGGGAGAGAGAGAATCTTAAGCAGCCTCCACACTCAGCACGGAGCCCAGTGCGGGGCTCGATCCGAAAACCCTGGGATCGTGACCTGAGCTGAACTCAAGAGTCACACTTCAACGGACCGAGCCACCCTGGTGCCCTGAGATTTTCATTGAATGTAGCTCATCATTAGTTAGAAAGTTAGTTTCATTAATAAGGTTGCCCACTCTATAAATACAAAGCTGATTGACTAAACACCAAGGACTGAGTTGTTTCATTATTTTTTAATGACTTAGAGCAGTGGCTCTCTACTGATGGTAATTTTGCCTCCCGGATGCACGTGATGAAGTCTGGAGACATTTTTGGTTGTCACAACTGGGTGAGGGGTGTTACCGGCATCTAGAGGCAGGGGGGACCCCTCAGTGCCCTGCAGTGGACGGGACACCCCCCACGCCAAATCATGATCTGGCTCAAAATGTCAGCAGTACCAAGGATGAAAAACCCTGATCTGTGGACACAGGTGGGGGAGGGGCAGAGAAAGGGGAAGACACAGAACCCGAAACAGGCTCCAGGCTCTGAGCTGTCAGCACAGAGCCCGCCGCGGGGCTCGAACCCACGGCCCGTGAGATCATGACCTGAGCCCAAGTCGGACGCTCAACCGACTGAGCCACCCAGGCGGCCCTACGTTGCTTTTATTTCTTCAGTTTATTTTTTATTTTGAGAAAGAGAGAGGGTGCACAGGGGGAGTCCAGAGGGAGAGGGAGAGAGCGAGAATCCCAAGCAGGCTCTGCACTGTCAGCACAGAGCCCGATGCGGGGCTTGATCTCACGAACCATGAGATCAGGACCTGAGCTGAAATTAAGAGCTGGACGCTCAACCAGCTGAGTCACCCAGGCGCCCCTCATTTACATTGCTTATAATTAGTTAATTAAGTTAATTAGTTATCTTAGTGATTTTGACTGTTAACCATGCCACCAGAAGGTTTTCAGAAACTCATGTAAGGTACTAAGAGTTCTCAACCAAGCATTAGCTATTGATGAACTTTGCATGAATATTTGAAGACCACTTCCCGGGTTCCCAAACATCTACCTCGATTTGTTACACAGGTTTTTTTAAGAAAATGCCTCGTGGGGCGCCTGGGTGGCTCAGTCGGTTAAGCAGCCGACTTCGGCTCGGGTCACGATCTCGAGGTTCATGGGTTCAAGCCCCACGTCGGGCTCTGTGCTGACAGCTCAGAGCCTGAAGCCTGTTCGGGACTCTGTGTCTCCCTCTCTCTCGCCCCCCCCCCCCCCCCCCGCTTGCACTCTGTCTCTCTCTCTTTCTCTCTCAAAAAATAAACATTTAAAGAAAAGAAAATGCTTCGTGCTCCTCACGAAGGAGCCTCCTTCTTCTAAAGAGGCCCTAAAGCTGGTCCGTTCTGACTCCTACAATGACATCCTAAAAAGTTATGGGCTGCCAAAGGGGCGGGGGCGGGGGCAAAGAAAGGATTCGGAGTCCGTCAGGGGCGGCTAACGTGATCTGATTTCCGATCTCCGCCAAGGTGTCTGGTTCCCGAGGCCTGGCCCTCAGGGCGGGGAGGAGGGCAGCTCAGAAATGAGGGATTTACCGGGGAACTTTGCTTTTCCATATCAAGTCCAGGAAATGAAAGGCACAGATGCCCAGAGGCAATAAGGGGAGATCCTTTCCCACCCCTGGGCCCTCCTTTTATCCTCTCTGGAGCCCAGCAGTTATTAGAAAGGCAAGCCAGCCTGAGACCCTAGGAAAGAGTCCGGGCTGTGATTTTCACACGGCGGCTACCTGTCATTCCTCCTAACTTTGCAAGTGTGATTTACTTACACAGACCGTTTATTTCATTAAAAGTAGACATCGACAGTTTTAAAGCAGGCATTTACAAAAAGAAAAACCTGATTATAATGTGCCTTAAGCCTCTCTTCCCCCGAATAAGGTACTTTATGTTAATTCCTGTGAAGATGTGGTCCATGCGTTAAGTGCAGTGCTTAAGATTTTGGATTCTTGGTGGGAGAGTTGTGAGTTTGAATCCCAGCTCTGCTGCTTATTAGCAGGGGGACCCTGGACAAGTCACTTTGTCCCTTTGCATCTTGATTTATCTGTAAAACAGGGAAGAGATCATTTGAGGAGGAAATGTGGTAATGCGTGTAAAGCTCACGTTCAAGCGTACGTTTGTTTAAAAATAACTTACCTGAGCACCTGCTGTTTACCGGGCTGTGTTCCAGGCTCGGGGGCCATAGCAGTAGCTCTCACAGAGCTTGCCTTCTGGTTGAGGGAGAAGCGCCAAAAATCATAAATAAGAAAGATCATCCCAGATGGTGATAAATGCTATTAAAAGGAGCCAGCCATGAAAGCACCTGGGGGAAGGAGGAGTGCAAAGGCCCTGAGGCAGGCGCGGGCTTGGCAAGGTCAGGGAGCAGAGAGGTGGGTTGGAGAGGAAAAGTCGATGGTGGCCACTGAAAGATGTTAGCTAGTAGATTTTAAATGAAGACAACAGCTCTGATTTTTGCCTTAAAGAGGGCCCTCTGGCTGCCTCACAGACCACAGATGTGGGGGAGAGAGGAAGCTCTCTGTCTTTATCTATAGCCCAGCAGACAGATACACTTGCTCCTCCTCCCTCCCTCAGCATCTTCCCCTCCTGATGAGGAAGAGCCTGACGCAGGGCTTGAACTCATGAACCGCGAGATCATGACCTGAGCCGAAGTCGGACACTTAACCGACTGAGCCACCCAGGCGCCCCTCTCAAAATAATTTTTTTATTATTTTTTATTATTTATTCTTGAGAGAGAGAGAGAGACAGAGCATGAGCGAGGGAGGGGCGGAGAGAGAGGGGGACACAGACTCCAAAGCAGGCTCCAGGCTCTGAGCTGGCAGCACAGGGCCCGCCGTGGGGCTCGAACCCACAAGCGGTGAGATCATGACCTGAGGCGAAGTCGGGCGCTCAACCGACTGCGCCACCCAGGCGCCCCTCTCAAAATAAATTTTTAAAAATTTTTTAAGAAGATTTGCACTCAGGAGAAGAAAATCTGGAGCCAGCCTGTGGTAATAGAAGAACTGGGTTTTTATGGAGGGTTCATCGCATCGCCTTGATTGATTACATCATTGGCCATTAGTGATTGGACTCAACCTCTAGCCTCTCCCTGGAGGTCAGGGGGCTACAAGCTCCAGCCCTCTAACCGCTAGTTGGTGCCCCTGGCAACCCAGCCCCCCTGTTCAGGCGCTTTCCAAAAGTCAGCTCGTTAACATAAACTCATTGTGGTTGAAAGAGGTCGGTCCTGAGTAACAAGATACCCAGTTCACCTTTGTTTCTCTTATCTCTCAGAAATTCCAGGGGTTTAGGAGCCAGGAAAGGGGACAAAAACCAAATATACATTTCCTGCTAAAGTATCACAGTGTATATCACACTCCCAAGTACCGCCCCCCTCCCACACAAGTGTTATGACCACCAGAAACTGCCAGGTGACTCTCTAGAAGGATGGGCCGCTCTCTCTTGAGAATCACAACTCGGTGCGTGAGATGACGATGTACCCAGAAGGGCATCCAGTTGTAATTTTGTCATTGCTTGATGTGGAAGGCAGACCAGTGGCCCCTGAAAGATGTCTGCGCCCCCGTCCCCAGGACCTGTGACTGTTACCTTCTGTGACAGGTGTGATCACAAGGGCCGTTCCAAGAGGGAGGCAGGAGATAGGAGCGTGTAGTAGGAGATACGAGGACAGAAGGAAGAAGTTGGGGTGGGAGGGTGGGGGACCAGGGAGTGGAAAAAGGCAGCCCCGGGTACCTGATATTTCTGCTTACCTTCCGGTTACAGTGAGTGGAACGGATTTGCCGTTTACATCATGATAACAAGCTTGTTTCCAAACTAAATGCATTTAAGTTAAAAAAAAAAAAAAAAAAGCGGGGACGGGTAACTGAATTAAAGGAAAACATGAACCCCGTTCCTCTGCGGTGCGACACAACCTGCAAAGGTGTTACGAGAACGGCCATGGTTTGGGAAATACCAGGTTAAACTATTGCACAGGAATTTCCAAGCAGGGAACGTTTTCTGATGGAAGATTCTGGCCCCTGCTGCTTTTTGCTAATAATACCCAAGCACCAGGAGCAGGTCATAGCACATGTGTGATCCTGTAGGAGCCCTGGGAGGAACTCACTATATTCGGATAAGGAAACTAGGCCCAGGGAGGGTGAACATGTCATCCAAGGTCACGTCCCTAAGGAATGGCAGCCCCCAGGATTTGAACTCGGGTCCCACTAACTCCATGATGGATGCTCTCAGTGGTTTTGCTTCGTGGAGCACCTTGCCCGTGGCCGCTTGCGTGGACACCTTGTGCGGGTGGAGGCAACGTGTGGCGGCCGTTTGCCTCATTAGGCAGTGCTTGTGTGAAGGAGAAATTGATGCTCTAAGACCAGATAATAACCGGGACCTTGATTTATGTCCCCTTGGGGAGGGGCTGTCAGAGGTACAAAACTGGGTCGTTGTGAAAATGTGTAGAATTAGGGGCACCTGAGTGGCTCAGCCGGTTAAGCGTCTGGCTCTTGATTTCGGCTCAGGTCATGATCTCACAGGTCGAGGGACGGAGCCCCCCGTGCAGAGCCCGCTTGGGATTCTCTCTCTCCCTCTCTTTCTCCCTGCCTCTCCCCCACTCGTGCATGTGCATGCATGCTCTCTCTCTCTCTCTCTCTCTCTCTCTCAAAATAAATAAACATTTTAAAAATCTGAAAAAAGACACGCAGAATCACTTGAACTTGCCCACCGGACCCTGGCCATGTTGGAAACACCCAATTTCCCCACAGTCATGGGGAGGTGGCAAGCGGGGCCAAGAATTTTGGATTCTAAGTGACAAACACTCAACACACATCAGTTTAGGCCAGAAAGGGAAATTGATCTGCTCCTGTAACCAAAATGCCCAGAAGTAGACTTCAGGAACAGTGGGATCCAGTCACCAATTTTGTCTGAATCTGTGTGCGTCATCATGGAGGCCCTGCCAGCTCAGGTTCTATCAGCTCACCGGGGGTCAGAAGTGCCTTTTTCCCGGTGGTTACAGCTAAAGTCCCAGGGCCAGATCTCAGTGGCTCCCACTGGCCACATAACCATCCCTGAACGAGTCACTCTGGTTCTGGCCAGGCCTGGGTTACGAAATCATTCTAGGAGGCCAATATGGGTATTATTTTTACTCAAAATTAATAACTGCTTATTTACAGACACGAAAGTTCATTCCCAGAGAGATTAGGTATCTCCACAATATCATGCTGCCCCTTTTCTTAACCGGTTGGTGTTTTTTCAAAGTGTCTAATAAAGGCCCTGTGTTGGGGGCCCCCAGGACCACCCTCGGGCTCGATGAGCTGCTAGAAGGACCCACAGGACTCAGAAAATTTGTTATATTCACAGTTACAGTTTATTGCAGTGAAAGACTACAAATTAAAATCAGCAAAGGGAAAAGGCACGTGGGATAAAATCCGGGAGAACGTAGGCACCGCCTTCCAGACGTCCCCTCGCAGTGGAGCTCAGGCGACTCTGCCAGCACTGATGGGCCAAGAGTCGCCAAGCAGTGAAGCTCCCCCGGAGCCCTGGTGTCCAGGGGCTTCCTGGGGCCCCTGCTGTAGGCACCACAGCCCCTCAAGACTCCAGCCCCGCAGAACAAAAGCAGGCATTCACCGTGATCCCACTGTTAGCATAAACCGTCTGATCAGCCAGGACTGCCTGGCCCAAGGACTCAGAGCTCCTCTGTGGGGAGCCAGCCCAGCAAGGACCAGTCTGGAAGACAGACCCGAGGAATGCAATGCGCAGGGTTCCAGGGTTCTGGCAACACTTGCCGAAGTTAACCCTTTCCTGCGCACACAGCCTCCAAATCTTCACAGCAGGGACCCCAAGGGAAACCCACGAAAGGGCTCAGCTCAAACCGAGACCACCAGCTCCTGGGCCTGGCACATCTGGATATTCCAGGAGCGACATCACACTTCGTCCCAGTCACGCAGCTGAACCCCGGAAGGCAGACACGTCCTCAGAGCACAGAAGCCGTAACGGGCATCACGGCGTAACCGGAGGATTGTGGAATCTGGTGTCAGATCGGACCCGAGTTCTAGTCACAAAGCTGCCTCAAGAAGAAACGTGCTTTATACCGTGACCCACCTCCGTCTCTCTCTCTCTCTCTCTCTCTCTCTCTTCTCTCTCTCTTTCTCGCCCCTTCTGTCTCAAACACGCACACACACAAACACTCCACCCGAAATAGAAGCTCACCATTACTGTATATGACATGCTCTGATTTTCTGTTGTCTATTCTAGGGATTGGCAAACTTTTTCTGTAAAGATACAATAAATATTTTAGGCTTTAGGCTAGGCCCCATGGTGACTACCAACTCTGCCACTGTAGCACGGAAGCAGCCATAAACACTAAGTGAACAAATGGGCACTGCTGTGTTCCAATAAAACTTTATTTACAAAAACAGACAGGGGGCCACAGATTCTCTTGTATTTCTTCCATTTTTTTTTTTTTTTTTCTTTTTTAATGCTGGCCTTTAAAGTCAGCTTTCACTAAAGGGATTATAACCTGCACTTTGAAAACCCCATTTGATCTCTCTAACGACCCATCTTGCAGATAACAAACGGAGGCACACAAGAATTGAAATGACTTGGACAAGGTCATTTAGCTGGTGAGTGGTAGAACTGGCCTTGGTCATAAGCAGTTTGGCTGAGAGCCCGCTCTCTTTGCCTCTACCCCAAAGCACTCAAAGGTCAGTTATTACTATTATTACTGAGTGAGCTGTGAAAGAACCCAAAGGACCAGAGTCACCTAAGGCATCAGGACAAGATGAGGCTGTGCCTTCCTTTTGTTCAAAGGGTTGTTGTGGTTCCAGATAAATAGCGTGTGGGTCAGGGCACCTGGGTGGCTCAGTCAGTTAAGCGTCCAACTTTGGCTCAGGTCATGATCTCATGGTTTGTGAGTCCGAGCCCCGTGTCGGGCTCTGTGCTGACAGCTCAGAGCCTGGAGCCTGCTTCGGATTCTGTTTCTCTCTCCCAAAAATAAATAAAAACATTTAATAAATAAATAAGCACCCATTGGAACCATCTATGACAAAAGCGCTACACTTTTTTTTTTTTTTTGTAATGTTTTTATTTATTTTTGAGAGGCAGAGACAGAGCATGAGTTGGGGAGGGGCAGAGAGAGAGGGAGACACAGAATCCGAAGCAGGCTCCAGGCTCTGAGCTGTCAGCACAGAACCCGACATGGGGCTCAAACTCACGAACTGTGAGATCATGACCTGAACTCAAATCAGACGCTTAACCAACTGAGCCACCCAGGCGCCCCTAAAAATGCTACACTCTTAAAGCAGAAAACATGGAATCTCAGGGAAGGGAATTCTATAGCGGACGGAGTTGCGATTCACTTAAACAACTTTTTGGTAAAAAAAAAAAAAAAAAAAAAAACTTGGGCTCCTTTTGAAATGAAAATGCTGCTTCCTAATCTATAGGGATTGGGAATTAGACCTCCAAGAATGTGGCTTAAAATGAGAAGCTTGTAAATGTGGGCACGATGGAGACACTTGGTAGAAAACAACTACTGTTGTGTTTTTTTTTTTAATGTTTATTTATTTTAAAGAGAAAGCATGGGGTGGGGAGGGGCAGATGAGGTGGGGGGGTTGGCACAGAGGATCCGAAGCAGGCTCTGTGCTGACAGGAGAGCGCCCAGCGCGGGGCTCAAACTCACAAACCGTGAGATCATGACCTGAGCCGAAATCAAGAGTCAGACGTTTAACGGACTGAGCCACCCAGGCACCCCCACGAGGCAGGTGTTAGCCCAGCCCTGGTGGAGAAAGTCCCCACCATCCACCTCTCATTAGAGACCTTCCCCAAGAATGCGTAATAATTAGGTTTCCAAGCTGCGTCCAGGCCCACAGCATCTGCCTCGAAGCCGGATGCCAAGGCGTGGAGCCCCCGCGTCAGCCCCCTGAATGAACACACGCATAGCCCAGCCCTCCATGTCTAATGTGAACCCTGGGAAATCTGCTAGGTCATTAGAACACATTGAGAAAATCCGCAGGGCCTTTGATTTGTGCCTTCCGTGGGAGAGAACCAGCCCCAAACTCTGAAGTCTAACAAAGATGACATTCCATCCACCCAGCCCCACCAGCCCCCGCCACGGTCCTTTGGTGGACAAGGTACGAACTGAAGCCTGTTGTAGGAAAAAAAAAAAAAAATTCCTTTTCTCGGTTCTCCCTTCTGGTTTAAATGGATCATTTTTAAAAAACAATCTGTTTCTGCTGTTGCTTATTTAGGACATTAACCTAAACAAGCCAACTTTTTTTAATCCAAAGAGTGTGTAGTGATTAAGAATGGTTTTCAGGGGGCCCCTGGGTGGCTCAGTCGGTTAAGCATCCGACTTCGGCTCAGGTCATGATCTCACGGTCCGTGAGTTCGAGCCCCGCGTCGGGCTCTGTGCTGACAGCTCAGAGCCCGGAGCCTGCTTCCAGTTCTGTCTCTCCCTCTCTCTCTCTGCCCCTCCCTCACTTGTAGTCTGCCTCTCTCAAAAAAAAATAAACGTTAAAGAAATCTTTTTTTAAAAAGTGGTTTTGGGGGCACCTGGGTGGCTCAGTAGGTTACATATCCTACTTCGGCTCAGGTCACGATCTCATGGTGCGTGGGTTCGAGCCCCGCATCAGGCCCTGTGCTGACAGCTTGGAACCTAGAGCCCGCTTGAGATTCTGTGTCTTCCTCTCTCTCTGCCCCTCTCCCACTTGCACTCTGTCTCTCTCACTCTCAAAAATAAATAAGCATTTAAAAAAAAATTTTTTTAAGTGGTTTTCATAAAATGTCATCTGATTTAGGGTGTTTCTGCTGGGCTCACAGAAACAGGTTCTTTGCTTAAGGGTTCGACGAAGTCGATTGGGGGATTTTGACAATGACGAGTGCTTATGGAGTGCCTGCTGTATACCAGGCTGCGTGTCCCCATGTGCTAGCTCATTTGAATCTCACTGCTTCCCAGGGTGGCAGAGGGACCAGAGCGGGTCTGAATGGGTCAGGGGCCTGTTAGGAGCTGAAGAACATGGCACGAAGGCTTCCATGTTTTAGGCCTTGTTTGCCAAGGACACGTGCTAGATCAGAAAGAGGATCCCCCTCCAAGCCGCACAGAGTGACCGAAGCCGACAGACCAGGGTGGTATGTTTGTGGATCGTATGAGGGACGTATTCAGCAGGTAACACAGGATAAAACCGGTCATTTTCCTCCCGCCCCCACTCTGGATGTGTTTCACACTCCTTAACGCTGAGTCTCCACCAATTTTTTTTAGTTTCTCAGTCTTTGCAACCCTGGAAGAACGTTTTCTACTTGGATACAGTGATCTGGCCCAAGGTCGCATTCTGTGTTACTTAACCGTTGTGCTTCTCTTGGGTTATTCCAGACTTTTCTACCCCTGAACCCCTAGTTCTTATCAAATTCATGGGAAAGAGGTCCCACCAGCGGAGTTCAAAACAATCTCCAGGCAGCATCCCAGCAGATTTTAGGAAAATCTGAAACAAGGAGAATTATCAAGGAATAGCTGGTATCCTAAAGGTTCTCCTCAGAAACATTTGGGTGTTTTAGGGGCGCCCGGGTGGCTCAGTCGGTTGAGCGTCCTACTTCGGCCCGAGTCAGGATCTCGCGGTTCATGGGTTCGAGCCTCGCACCGGGCTCTGTGCTGACAGCTCAGAGCCTGGAGCCTGTTTCAGATTCTGTGTCTCCCTCTCTCTCTGCCCCTCCCCCACTGGCACTATATGTCTCTGTCTCACAAAAACGAATAAAGATTAAAAAACGTTTGTTTTTTTTTTAATTTTGTTTTAATTTTTAATTATACTGTATGTGAATCCTCTCTCTTTCAAAACATTTTAGAATATTGTAGCTCATGTTAAAATTTACTTTCGTCCTTACCTTTAATTCCTGTCCCCTCCTCTCTGCCTTCCAGAAGTAATTAACTGTTAGGATTCTGGTACATCCTTTCAGATATTTATAAATATAGAAGTGCCTGTGGAAAATATGTAGTAGCGTTGTATGTGTTTCTAGTAAATGCTAATAACTAATGCAGTATATAACTTTCAGAAAAGTGTTGCTTTCACTCAGTATTAGGGGGGGCGTGTCCATGTTAATATGCAGACACGTGGTTCATTTCTTTCCATTGAATTTAGTTTTCCACCAAATGAATATACTGCAGCTTATATTTCTAGTAACCTTTGGCCGGACAGCTAAATTGTTCAATCTTTCGCTGTTTACAGACAACTCCGTCTCGTTCATAGGTATGGCCTTTCTCTAGAGTAGACAATGAGAAGTAGAATTACTAAGTTCCCTTTTATTTTTTTTTTTTAAGTTTATTTATTTATTTTGAGAGAGAGAGAGCATGCGAGCAGGGGAGGGGCAGAGAGAGAAGGAGAGAGAAAGAATCCCAAGCAGGCTCTGCGAGGAGCCCCAACTCACAAACCGAACCCCGAGATCCTGACCTCAACTGAGACCGAGAGTTGGACGTTCCACCGACTGAGCCACCCAGGTGCCCCACGTTCCCTTTTATTTAGTTTTCTTTTTTTTTTAATCCAGGAAATATACGCATATAGTTTAAAACTCATATAGTTCTACAAAGAAAAGGGTCCTCAGTGGACCCCACCACACCGTTTCTTTCTGCCCAGAGGCCACAACCTTCCACTCTTGCTGATTCTTTCGGTATTTACCTCCAAATTTCTGAGTAGCCTGCTTCTGGTACCACTCCTTGATTTTTTTTTTTTTTTCCTGTTTTAGGCATGCTCCCTGGCCTCCCAAGCTAGAAGATGAGAATTGAGCTCTCTTTTCTCGCCCCAGCCCCCATCGCACACACGCAGATTTTCTCTCCACATCCTGCCAGTATCGATAAGACACAATTCCAGCTTTATCGATACTGAATATTTGCCTTCGTCTAACCATACAAAATACTTTTCACAGACAGACCCTTCCGCATACAATAATTACTTTTCCTGTTTTATGTGCTGGCCTGGGAGTTGACGTTTTTCTACATAAATCCTTTTAGCAGCTGAGTGTGGATGGCAGCTTCTCCCTTCTTGTCTAGCGTGCTGCGGGCTGGTCATCCGTGGTTAGGTGCACAGCCTTGCCAAGAAGGAATGTGCAGTTTTGCAGAGGTAAAATGGTTCGGGGATGAGTCATGCGTGGAAACCCCCCCAAAGTCCTTTCCCGGGTCACAGAACGATTCCCTGCTTGGCCCTGAAACGTTTGTTTTCCTTATCTTCCCTTCATTTTTCACTGAGCCCTCTACCCCGCCGCCTTCCAGCCAGGACCCAGAGTGCTAAGCTTTGGCTTTGGGGGCCCTAATGAGGTGTTTCACCTAATGGCTGCGTTCCTGGGCTTGATTCTTCACAGTTGTGTGTGTGAAGCTGACGTCACCAGCGACATGTTTTTCCCTTTTTCTTTAAGGGTCAAGAAGGGTTTACGTCGTTAATTATTTATTTTTTATAATAGAGGTCAGACAGCCGCCCGGGGAAAAATGCAAACAGGAAAAGAAGTGTATGGAGTGACAGGCAGCACAAGGTCCCCTGCATGCCTCCTTCAACCCCCGCCCCTCCAAGCCCTCCTCAGAAGCAGTTTTGGTCTGGGGCCACACGACGTGGGTTCAAATCCCTGCACTCCACCAGCTGCAGGGCCTTGAGCAAGTTACCCAACCGTTTGGGGCCTCCGTTTTCTCATCTGTAAAATGGGAACATAATAATGCTCAACCCCTAAGTCTTTGTGGGAATTAAATGGATTCATTTGTAAAGTGGCACCGAGAAAGCACTTAATAGATACGAACCAGGAATATCACTAAGTGTTGTAGATCCTTTCAGACCAGTGGTTCTCAACCTTGGCTGCATGTTGAAATCGGGTAGGGAGCTTTAAACATCCCTGATGCCTGGACCCCACCCTCAGAAATTCTGATTTGATTGGTCTACGGTGGGGCCTTGAGCATCAGGAGTTTTGAATGCTCTTAATCGTGACGGCGTGCAGCCAGAGCTGAGCACCATCGTGCCCGGTATTTTTCACGTGCATCAGTTGGGATGGGTGAGGTTATGCTGCAGTAACAAACATCCCCTGAATCTCGTCTGCTTCTCTTTCATGCCCATTCTGATCTGCTGCAGCTCTGACCCACATTGTCTTGCCTCTGGAACATTTAGTCTTATGAACTGGGAAGAGAGAGCCTGACCAACCATGCACTCACTCTGAAAGCTTCTGACCACAGCTGAAGCATGACTTCTGCCAACACAAGTCACATGGTCACATCTAAGTTCAACAGGGAGGGTATATATCAGGGGCCGGCAGACTTTTCCTGCAAAGGGTCAGAGAGTAAATATTTCAGTCTCTACAGGACACGGGGGCTGTGTGGCTCCTGCTCACCTCTGCCTTCAAAAGGCAAAAGCAACCACAGACAATACACTGTTTAAAAATGTAAAAAAAAAAAAAAAAAAAAGTCAGGGCGCCGGGGTGGCTCAGCCGGTTGAGCATCCGACTTCAGCTCAGGTCATGATCTCGCAGTTCGTGAGTTCAAGCCCCGTGTCAGGCTCACCACTGTCGGCACGGAGCCTGATGCGGACCCTCTGTCTCCCACTCTCTGCCCCTCCCCCACTCGTTCACAGCGCATGCGCTCTCTCTCTCAAATAAGTAAACATATATTTTTTTTAAAGTAAAAAGCCGTTCTTAGCTCATAAGCCATACACAAACAGGCAGCAGGCCAGATTGGGCCCGTGGGGGTAGGGTACCAACCCCCAGTGAGGATCCCTCTCCTACAGGGCAAAGCTCCCCAGGAAGGGACCCCAAATATGGGTGATCAGTAGTGCAGTCTACCATAGCACGTGCATAGAAAAGAGAGGGAGAGAGAAAGAAGGGACCCTTCATTGCACAGTTGGGTTTCACACATAACGTGGTGCGATCTGCTTTTGTTACTTAATACCTTGGAGGTAGATTCAAGTAATCCTAGCATGACTTCACTTTTTTAATCAAATGGGCTAGGTTTCCAGGGTATGGATGGACCATAATGGGGTTTAGTTTGTGTGCTCATTTTTCTTTTTTTTAAGTTTATTTCTTTATTCTTGAGACAGAGAGAGACAGAGAGAGAGAGGAGGGGAGGGGGGGATAGAGAGAGAGAGCAAGAGAGAATCCCGAGCAGGCTCGCGGAGCCCGACGCGGGGCTCCATTGCACAAACCCTGAGATCAGGACCTAGAGAAATCAAGAGTCAGACTCTCAACTGACTGAGACACCCAGGGCATCCTGTGTGCTCGTTTTTGTAATTAATCCATTTGCTAGATAACAGAGGGACTTCGTGTATCGGGAAGAGTAAGACAGCATCCGTAGAGAGATTGTCATAAAGAGAGAATCGACAGGCCGGCTCTCCCAGTGGGCTTACATAGTTTACGTTGCTTCCCCTGCAGTCGTCCGGGCCTCCCGGAAAGCAGGAGGGCCGGGAGGGAACCTTTGAAAACACGTTGACGCAGCCTAGGCCGCGTGTGAGCCCCTCAGAACCGACCTGGGCTGCCTGACAGGGGCGGGATGGGACGGGGGAGGCCCCACTGGCGTGTGACTCTGTCCTGTCTTTCTACCAGGACACCACGACGTCTGTGCGCATCGGCCTGATGATGGAAGAAATGATCTTCAACCTTGCAGATACCCATCTGTTCTTCAACGACCTGGAGGTTTGGAACTGCCCGTTTTGTGTCGTAGTCGCCGTAGTTGGTGGCCTGTGTCTGGTTTCAGGGGAAGAGACGCTGCTTCTTCTCTTTTCTGTGTTTCCTTTTTCCTTTGGAGGCTAGAAGCTTTTGCTGACAACCCCCAAGAAGCCACAAAACGGTGGCCAGCGCCAATTTATTGAAAACACGCTTGACCAGCTGATCTCCCCAGCTCCCCCCTGTGGCTAATGGGCGGCTCTCTGCCCTGGTGGTGACGTCCACGGCCGTTTCGCTGATCTAATAAAGACTGTGTAGTTTCTTCCTCCCGAAATTTGCTATTTAATAAGTTTGTTAAGGCAAATTAGTAGAGATCCTCCTGGGTCAGTAATAATGAGCAGTGGGCCGGCATGGAAGCTTTTAAAAGCAATTTACATCCCCCTGAAAATGTGTTTTACAAAGAGAGTGAGCGCAGACAGAGGGGCCGTGCTTATTCAGTGTCAGCTCCTGGGCCCCGAAGCCAGTGGCGAAGGACACAGGGAAAAGGGGGAGGACAGCGTCAGAAATAAGTTTGAATCCTTTGTTTATACCCGGCCTGTGGCGGAAAGATTTGAGAAGAACTTCAAATAAAAAAACATATTTAAAATTGAACTATTAAAGCAAAGGCAGAGCGATAGAAAGCTAAGGGTAAGGCACTTGTGCAAAAATATCTGGCTGAGGCCACCACCTGCAATTAAGTTCAGAGGTTAATCTCTGAGCTTCCTGGTAGCCAAAGCGAGGAGGGAAAGGCGATGCATTCCTGAGCTCTGATGAAAGAGCAAGCAGCTTTCACCAAGGGGAAGGAGGGTTCTTTGGGTTGATAAGAGGATTAATGTGGGGACCTTCTGGCTTTGTAAATTGTATTTGCATGATTGGTTTAACAGATTGAAAAAGGAAGTGAACCCAAAGTTATACTGCGTGTGAAAGAACACTCCTATTTATCTTAGCAGGGGTATTTTTTTCCTGGAATCAAAACGCCCTGGGACTAGCCTGTAAAGCAGGCCTATCAAGGCTATGAATTCCAGAACTGTCCTGGTGGGCCCAGAACATGAGTCCTATTTACCATCAGGAAAGGATACAGGTTTTCCTTTCTGGTCTGCAGCCCTGGATTCCCAGAGGAGGAAACCCTTGCCGAAATGAACAATCTTGTGTTCCGTGCAGCCTAGGCAAGCCATTTGGGCCTCAGCCTTCCCATCTGTGAAATGGAATTGATGTTCTCTGTCCAACATCTATTTTAAAGAGAGGGTCTGTGTACAAACCCATCGACGCATTGATGACAAAAGAGAACACTGGCACAGTGGGGAGTCCGTGAGCCATCAGACCCGGGACTGTCCCTTTAGCCAGATGCAATGTGCAGGCTCCCTTTACAATGACCTCTCGTGTCTTGGGGAAAAGAGGGAGCAGGGAGGGGGAGAGGGAGAGAATAAATGAGCAAAACAACAAAACAGACGTGGTAATTGAATTCAGCAAGGATTTATGGAGCCTAATATAATCAAGAGCGGGCTGCCTGCAAATAGAGAAACCTGATTGGTTTTAGCAAAAGAGAAAAGGAATTTATTGGCTCTTGTACTTAGAAAGTCAAGGGTATATTTGGTCTCTCACGATCTCCTCCTTAGAATGTTGGTTCCATGAAGGCAGAAACCACTGCTGTATCACCTTCAGTCCCCAGAGCTTCAGCAGTAAACAGCCAAACAAATCCATCCGTGAGAAAGTTCATTTAATGAAAAGGGTGTAAAGAAAAGAAAAGAATGAGATATGATAGTGAGTGATGGGCAACAGGCGGGTAGGGTTGGGGGGCAGCATTCTCGAGGGAGCCAGGGAAGGCTTCTCGGGAGGCGACGCTTGAGCCAAGGCCTGAGTGGCGGCAGAAGCCAGCCAGGTGGAGATGTAAGGAGGTGGGACCAGCACATGCAAAGGCCCTGGGGTGGGAAGTGGTATGAAGGCCACAATGACCATAGCGTAGAAGTGAAAGTGTGGGGGCAACTGGGATGGATGAGTCTGGAGGTGGAGTTCTGGGCCAGACACAGGTCCTGGACATCAGAGTTTATTCTAGGTGCTGTGGACAGCCATGGAGCCTGAGAGCAGTAAACAGGAAAGGCTGCCTGATCTAGCTTATGTTTTAAAAGAACTACTCTGGCTGCTGCGTGGAGAATGGGCAAGAGGAGGGAAACAGTGGAGGCTGGGAGACCAGCCAAGAGATTACTGCAGTTGTCCGAGCAAGAGAAGAAAGATGGGCGGGACCGAGGCGGTAGGAGATGGGCCTCGGGATGGCAGTAAAGCCAAGAGAGCTCCTGATGGGTTGGATGTCGGGGGGGTGGAGAGAGAGGAGTCAGGGGTGAGGGTCCTGGGCTTGTCCTGACCAGGGCAACAGTGCCACTCTCTGAGATGGACAGACAGTGTGGTGGGCACGCGGGCTTTGAGGCGTCTGTGACACCCCAGGGAAGATACCAGACCGACAGGCAGATACAGGAGTTTGAATTAACACCAGACACACAGTAGGGGCTTTCTCAGCGTCGGTTGAACCGGAGGCTCAGAGCCGGGCATTATGCTGGACTGACGTGTGTGTGTTTCGAGGCAATGTCTTCGGCCTTCCCCCTCTGCCGTTCCTCCTTGGCCCCGGAGTGGAAGTCACACCTCTTGGCGAACGGATTTCATGGCCAACTGGAGCTCCTAGGGAAGCCAGTTTGGTTTTCTTCTCTGAATTTTTTTCAAACCTGTCCCCAGTGCCAGAGGCCCCCAGGGCACCTCGGCAGAATTGCAACCACGCTACCCGATGGAGAAGTTGAGACTCACACGAGCACAAACAGTTCGCTTGCTGGTGTGGGGAGCCCTGTGTCAGAATCCGGGGGGGGGGGGGGGGGCAGCCTCCCGGGGCTCCCCGAGGAGGCTGATGGGACTCGGGAGAGGTGCTTGGTGCCAGTGCCCGCCTGGACGGTGGGGTTTAGAAGACAGAGTGCAGAAGACCCCTTTCCGCTCTGAGCCTGCACTGCCGTCTGTAAATCGGGGTTGGCTCTCGCGCGCGGCTGCGGTTTAAGGGAAAGCTGCCGTTTGCCGGGCCCTCCTCTAAGTGCCGTGGATCCAGCGGCAAACGATACGCAACAAGATCCCCGCCCTCGAAGCACGGACCTTCCGGCGCGGGACGCGCAATATAAACAACTGAATATGTACCGTCAGACGAAGGGCCCCCGCCGGAGACCAGCAGAGTCAGGGAGGAAAGGAGATGGTCCCGGGGCTGTGACTTCACTTGATGCAAGCAGGCCAGGCTTCTCTCCCGCTTGAGCAGACACCTGAACGAGGTGAGGGAGCCGTGTGGGTGTCCCGGCAGGGAGTGTGCTGGGCAGAGAGAACAGCAGGGCAGAGGCCTTGAGGCCTGGCCAAAGTTGGCAGGTTCCTGAAACAGGGAGGCTGGAGCGTCAGCAGGGGGCAGTACGGTGGGCGGGGGGGGGGGGGCCAAGGTGGGTGCATCCTGAGGCATCCTGAGGCATTGGGTGATATTCTCAGGGTGACTGGAAGCCCCTGGAGGGTTTTGAGCAGGAGAGCTCCACCATCCGACTTGGGGTTCAGAGGCTCCCTGTGGCTGCCGGGGGAAAGCAGGGATCTGCCTCTGGCCAAGTCAGGTGCCCGGACCCCCGTGTGAACGCACTCGAGGGGAAGAATCGGAGGCGTAGGGGGACTGGCAGACACAGACTAGGTGTCATGTTCAGCTGCAGCTCAGGCTAGCCAGGGTACGCGTCCCGAGTCTAGGGCGGGCACCTGCTCATCAGCCCCGTCTGCCTTTGAGCCTGGCCCCACCAGTCTCTGGCTGTGTGCCCCGGGCAGGTTTCTCCCTCTCCTTTGGCCTCGGTCACCTCATCTGCTAAATGGGTAGAAGGGAAGCCCCTCCCTTCCAGGGCTGTAATGATGATGGGAGATAGATGGAAGCCGTCCGCACGGAGCCCAGCACGCTGTACGTGAGCCGTAAATGGGCCTCTGCCCTGCGTGTGCCACTGGGATGGGGGGGGGGGGGCCATGGTGCCAGGGCAATTTAAATAATCATTTATGCTACTGTGAGCTAGAAGAATACAGCTAGCTCGCCCAACTCTGGATTTTACAATGATTCAGAAACGGTACGCGCAATACAGAGATAGCTGGAGCCTGGGCGCAAATACCCACAAGTACCTCCCGCCTCTCTCGCGGCCACCTCGCCTTGGAGCAGGAGCTGCTCGTGGTGCCGTAAAATCCAGGGAAGGGACCCCCGTCCAAAATGTTGGCTGGGTCGCCGTGCAGGGTGTGGGCTTGATTGACGCCCGTGTGTTTAGGGCTCAAGAGCCGTGGCAACCGTCCTCAGGACGCACTGAACTGCGCTCACCCTGAAAGCCCTTTCGTGGGGAGCCTCCCGAGCTGCCACTTCCTGGAGGGGTGCATGAGTCACGGCCAAAGCAGGTGCTGGACCCAGCCCTGTGGCCTCCAATCCCAGCTGAGCAGAGAGCACAGCCCTCTTGGGTTTGACGTGCAGGCTCAGGATGCAGGGGAGGAGATGCCAGTTAACGTGGCCCCAGTATGAAAAACACATGGCAGGCCCGAACTAGACAAAGTACTGTCCTTACTTCTTCCGGCCTTCCCTCTTTGCCTGCTTCCTCCCTCCCCTGCTTCAATCTTAGCTTGCATTCTCTCTCTTCTCTCTCTCTTTCTCTCTCCTCCCCCGCCACAGAACCCAGCCCATCTGTTCTTTCCTTTTACTTCTCTCCCACCCCCTTCTTTTTTTCTTCCTTCCATTCTTTGTTCCTTTACCCATCCTCTGATCTCTCCCTCTCTCCGTCCATCCACCTGTATTTCCAGCCTATCATTTTCAGCCACCTGGCCCTTTTCCCTTCCATCCATCAGTCCACCCCCCCAACTCATTCACCCAGCTATCCATTCTTCCATCTTCCCATCCATGTATTTTCCATCTTTCTTCTTTCCGTTGATTCCCTAACTTCCCTCCATCTGTCTTTCTTCCCTTCCTGTCTTCTGTCCATCCACATAGCCTTCCTTCTTCCTTCCTTCCACCTTGTATTCCTCCCATTAACATCTACTGCCCATCTGTTGTGGACAAGGGGCTCTGGTCACAGACATGAGCCAGGTATGGCGCCCCTGTGCACCTCCTGGTAAGGGACACACACATAACACACCATCATAGAACAGGTGGGCTAGGACTGCTCTGATGGGCATTCCCAAGGTTGCTCAGCAGAAGCCCAAAGTAGGAAGTGATTAAGTAACCCTTCTGGCTGGGATGAGGGGAACAAGGGAACCATCAAAGAGGAGGAGCTACTTTAGCTGGGTATTAAAGAAAAAGTAAGGATTTGCTGCGGGGGGTTGGGGGGTGGGGAGATGGGGAGGAAGTAGAGGAGAGAGACACTTGGGAGAAGAGTATTCCCAGGCCAGGGAACAGCGTGTGCAAAGGTGAAGAGGCAAGATATGGATTTGCATGTTCGGAGAACATACAATACAGCAGAAGTTAATACTCCTGCAGACAGACCCCATTTTTATTAACTTGTTTCACCTTCATAGATGGAAACGTGCGTCAGAAGTACCAGCCAGTCACTTCAGCAACTTAGAGACAAAATCTGGCTTGCAGAATTTACAGCTTGAGGGTGATTGTTCAGGTCATACTCCCATCTGTTAAGGGTGCGTGAACCCCTGAAAATGCATGCAGCATAGTGTATGTGTACAAGTATGTCTCTAGAGAGGGTGGTGGGAAAATCTCATTACCCTATAGGGTTAAGATCCGCCCCAATATTAAACCTCGTAGCTTTGGGACATGCAGTCGTTTGGTTTTTCTATCTCCCTGTAACCCCAACGAAACCAAGAGAAGGCAAAAGGAAAGTATACTCAGAACTGAATTAGGACCCAGCTCCTTTGGGAAAAGATATTTTGGAGTGAATATGGGAGCCCTCGGAGCTCTGTGCCTGGGGCCAGGCTCCCTCCAGGTGTCAGCTGGGAGGCGGGGAGCACAGGTTGCCCCCCCACCCCACCCCGGCTAGTTCGAAGTGTTGCCAGTGGCAGGAAGAAAGCAGAATCCTGACCGTTCCCCCGCCCCCACACTCATCCACGCTGGGGGACGTCAGCACCCACAGGTGACAGCAGCAGCGACGAGGCCCTGGCCTTTATACCGAAGCCAGTCTCTGCCTGTCCAAAGACTTGGTGACTGCAGGAACTTCCAGCAGGAAGAGAGACAGACGTCCCTTTCTTTGACCCACCCCAGAATGCATGTGGTGACTGGAAAAGTGAGCTTGGCAGAGAACCACGATACTCAAAGCAGAGCAAACGCCCACAGAATGAGGTAGTGGTGGAGGCCCAGGCTTTGAAGATTTTGGTTTATACCCCGCTTTGCCACCCCCGAATGATCTTAGACACCGTGACTTCAACTTTCCGGGCCTCAGTTTCCATTCCTGTAAAATGAGAAGTAAAACACGTCTTGTGGATCGTTGTAAGACCAGAGCTGGAGTGGGTAAGGCCCTTATCCCGGTGCCCAGCGCCGGCTCCCTACGAGGATTGGGTGCGCCGGTGCGCGGGGTGCCTGGCACGCGGTAAGTGCCCGACAATGGCGGCTGAGATGATGTCAGTTGTAACTGCACCTGCAGGATTGGCCGCAGTCTGTCCTGTGCCCCCGTGCAGAGCAGCGAAAGGTCTCCGTCAAGTCTTAGAGACGGCCTGAGAGGTGGGAGTCGCCAAGGAGCAAGTCTAGATCCAGACCTGGGAATGGACCCACTGGGTGTTTGGACCTCAGCTTCAGGGACCTCTGGGCTCATGACTTTTTGAAATGACTTTGATGGGTACAAAAACCCAGAGGATGAGCTACACACTCCCCCTGTCCAATGGGCCTTTATCAGAGACAATAGGACGTAATCATTGAGAGCAAAGATTCCGGGGCCAGATGGCCTCGGTCCATATCTCAGCTCTGCACTTACAAGCTGTGTGACCTCAGGTAGGTTCCTTAACCTCTCTGTGCCTGTCATCATCTGCAACATGGGGGTAATAATAGCCACCTCCTAAGATTACTATGAGAATTAAGTGAATTAATGTATATACAGCACCTAGCACATAATGGCACTACATAACTGATGGTGATTAGCATTATTTTATTATAACAATTTTCATTATCATTATGTGCATATAGAATCATCACCTACACGGGCGCCTGGGTGGCTCAGTCGGTTAAGCATCTGACTTCAGCTCAGGTCATGATCTCACAGTTCATGGGTTCGAGCCCCACGTCGGGCTCTGTGCTGGCAGCTCAGGGCCTAGAGCCCGCTTCGGATTCTTGTCTCCCTCTCTCTCGGCCCCTCCTCCGCTCATGCTCTGTATCTCTCTCTCTCTCTCAAAAATAAATAAACATTTAAAAAAATTTTTGTAAAGAATCGTCACCTGCAAAGGTGCCAGGAATTTGTGCACAACCATGTGTAGTCAGTCGTGTTTATTTTCCCCCATTTTACAGATGAGGAAACTAAAGTTTAGAGAGGGTGAGATATTTGCCCATGCTCACGGCAGCTATGTTAAGCCCAAGATTCAAACCTGAATTTGCTGGGCTCCAAGGTCTGCACTCTTGAAAAAAAAACAAATCTTCAAAACAAGAATTCATTATTCCTATTTCAAGATACTATGACTTCGATTAAAAATAAATTTGAGGTGGGGCGCCTGGGTGGCTCAGTCAATTAAGCATCCAACTCTTGATTTCAGCTCTAGTCGTGATCTCGCGGTTCAGGGGCTCGAGCCCTGTGTTGGGCTCTGTGCTGACAGTGTGGAGCCTGCTTGGGGTTTTTTCTCTCCCTCTCTCTCTGCCCCCACCCTGCTCGCACACGCTCTCTCTCTTAAAGATAAATAAATTTCTTTAAAAAATGAAAGAGTAATAATAATTAATTAATTTGAGGAGCACCCGGGTGGCTCAGTCAATTAAGCATCCGACTCTTGATTTCGGCTCATTGTGATCTTACGGGATTGGGACCCGTGTTGGGCTCTGCACTGTGTACCCCTGCCCGGGATTCTCTCGCTCTCTCTCTGCCCCTCCCTTGCTCTCTCTCTCTCTCTCTCTGCCTCTCAAATGAATAAACATTAATTAATTTTTAATTAGAAAACTTAGGGTCACCTGGGTGGCTCATTTGGTTACACGGCTGACTTTTGATTTTGGCTTAGGTCATGATCTCACGTTTTGTGAGACTGAGCCCCACGCTGGGGTCCGTGCTGAACCTGAAGCCGACTTGGGATTCCCTCTCTCCTTCTCTCTCTGACCATCCCTGCCCCCAGCCTCTCTCTCTTAAAATAAACATTTAAAAATAAAAAATAAAGTATTTTAAAAAGTAAAATGAATTTGAAAATCTAGACCATTGTAGAATGGCTGAGGTTTTATAGGCAGTGTGATTAGGAGTGTTTCCAAATTCCAGCAAGAGGGTTCTCAGTTTGGGCACGAAAAAGACACAAAACAGAGGTAATTGTAAGTAAAGGCCAGTGCGGTATGTGGGAGAGGATGGGCATTGTTACCGTTGTTACCATTTCTTCTCGAAGACAAGGCACTGGCAATGTTTGCAACCTCATTATTGTCAATACGGGTTTTTTTTTTAAGTTTGCGTTGAGAGAGAGAGCGAGAGAGCACGCGGGTGCAGGAGGGGCAGAGAGAGAGGGAGAGAGAGAGAATCCCAAGCAGGCTCCGCACTGTCAGCACCGAGCCTGGTGCGGGGCTCGGACCCACACACCATGAGATCGTGACTCAAGCCAAAAGCAAGAGTTGGACGCAGCTGAGCCACCCGGGCACCCCTTTCAGTGTGTCTCAACTGGACCCGAGGGCAGAACCTTCCTGCCAGGAGGATTCATTTGGAAATGGGAGGGAGGGTGCTGGTTGTCACCGGAAGGGGAAGAATTATTGACTGTTAGCAGGCAGGGCCCGGAATGCCAGATAACCCAGCAGTGAGGACAGCGTCCTGGATGAGGAACCAGCACACCCGAAATGCCAGCGGCACCTCGTTGAGAAACTCTGTGCTCAGCCCTTGAGAGCCGTCAGCCAGACGCACCGTATTTCTGGATCCCCTAGTGTCCAGCACAACCCAGGCCTCACGCTGCTTGCTTTTACTCGAAATGCCAAAAAAGAAACCACCAAAAAAAACCTCTCTGTGTGATAGCAAAGGTATTTTCTTACTGAAAGTCACAGTCAAAACCATTTGAAAGCCAGTTCTCTAGAGCAGTCCCGTCCAGTAGATTTTTCTACAACGCTATAAATTTCTGTTCTGTCCAGTACAGTAGCCACTGGCCACATGTGGGTTTGGGGCACTTGAAATAAGTCTAATGCCACTGAGGCCCTGAATGCTTATTTAATGTTACTTAATTTTAACTAATTTGAATGTAAGTAGCCACCTGCGGCTAGTGGCCGTTACAGTGGACAGAACCGGACATTTACCTCGTTGTAGAAAGTTCTATCAGTGCCACTCTGGAGTTCTAAACTTACCAGACATGGCCTGTATTTTCAGGGATGATGATGATCATCATCTTAGCTGACGTTTCTGTACCAAACACTGTTCTGAACACTTTACATGTATTACCTCATTTAATCCCCAACAGTTCCGGAGGCTAAAGTCCCTGACGGAGGTGCTGGCAGATCTCGTTGCTGGCGAGGACTCTCTTCCTGGCTTGTAGAAGGCCTCCTTCTCACTGTCTTCTCATGGCCTCTCTTCGGTGCGGAGACGGAGAACGGGGCTCTGTGGCGTCTCTTCTTATAAGGGCACTCATCTTATTAGATTGGGACGCCACCCTTATGACCTCATTTAACCTTGGTTACTTCCTTGGAGGCCCCATATCCAAACCCAGGCACACTGGGAGTTAGAGCTTCGACACGTGATTCGTGGCGGGGGGGATCACAGACATTCAGTCATAACACCCATTTTACAAGTGAAGAAACTGAGGCACAGAGAGGTTAAGTGAACAGCCCAAAGTCACACAGTTGGCAGTGACAATATTTAGACCCAGCACTTATTCGCTGTGTTCCGCTGCCTCTCCTAGGGAGAGCAGCTGCCATCTGGCTTGAGAAAGAAGATTCCAGACAGGACATCTAGACTCAACACGGTGCTGTAGATGATGGGTTCAAAGGGAAAGAGAAAGCAGAGAGGGTTGGTGTAGCCTGGACATGTGGAGAAAGACAAGCAAGGTCTGCCAGCAAGAGGAGAAGAAATTTCCGGCAGAGGGGCTACTGGCTGGCATAGTAGAGCCTGCGACTCTTGATCTCAGGGTTGTAAGTTCAAGCCCCAAGTTGGCTGTAGAGATTACTTTTTTCAATATCTTAAAAAGAAAAAGAGAGACGGAGGGAAAGAGAAGTTCCCGACGTAGAAGACAAAGACAAAAGTTCATCTATGAGTTAGCACATCATCTTCATGCTGTAGACGCAAAACAAAAGTCACACAAATAACAACGGAAATCACAACGAACAAAGCTGGCGCCCTCACTCCCCACCCTGAAGGTGAGCAGAGCAATAGACAAGGGGTCGGAATGCATTTCTACAAAGAAGGACGCGGGCCGGGGCTGGGGCTGAGTGGAGGACACAGACAGGAATAATAGTCACAGTGCCAGCTAAAACGCACTGCATGCTGTCCAGAGGGCTTGCCTGCACTCATTCCTTTAGGCCTTACAGGGCCACAGACAGTAAATACGGTTATGTATACCCATTTTAGAGATGGGAAAACTGAGGCACCGAGATGTTAACTTGCCCAGCTCTTGCCTGTATTGAGCTCCTGTGCCACACATCACACATGCATTTTCTCACTGACATCTCACAACAACCCTACAAAGGAGGGTTTTTATGCCTATTTTACAGATGAGGAAACTGAGGCCCAGAGAGTTCACAGAGTAAGGATAGTATGGAGATTTAATCCGAGGCCAAGCTGACTTCCAAGCTGGGACCTTTATCCTGCATGGGAAACACAGTTTTGAAATGAACTGAGTGGGTGAAGAAGGCATAAGATCAACAGAATGGAGGGGAGAAAAGTGTCCTCTGTAAGAAACAAGATTGACCTAAAGGTTTTTGGCTGAAAGCATCCCCCCCGCCCCGCCTACCAGGTTCAGGAGTGGCCAGGCAGGTGGGTGGGCTGGAGGGGGACGTTTTCCACGTGCTGCCAGAGCTTCAGGAAAGATCTTGCTAGAGGGACTCAGAAGTGGCTGGAACCTGGGCAAGCCGTGGCTGCTTGCCTGACGTGCAGGCCTGATCGCTAACGTCTGATTTATGGTGCTGCGGGAGCCATCAGGGAGAATAATATTTCACCATGTCAACGCTGAGCTGCTCTCCGAGGCATCCTGCCCAACCGGCCATTAATGCAGTGCAGCCCACGGCCTCCTTGGTGTTCTTCAGATAAGTTAAACATTTAGACAACACAAGAAAGACAGCCCGGGTTTCCCTCCCGGGGAGCAAGCCCCTCTCTGGCTAGTCCAGAGACAGCAGTAAGCAATCTCACTTAAAAATATACCTGCCCTGAAAGAGGAGGAGTGGCCAGGGAGTCCATCTGGCCTCTGACGAGAGTCATTTTTCTACAGCAAATTTGTCAACAGTTTCCTTTCTGCATTCGTGTCTCCAGGCAGCCAGGGACAGAAAGCCATGGGATCAGAGCTCGGCAGGGCAGGTGGGGAAACCCCAGCTGTCCCCAGCTTGATCATAACAGTTTTGATAAGTATTTGTCACTGCGTTTACTGGTCAGAACTGGACGGCAATGAGAATGCTGAGTATCGAAGTCTGTGGGATGCAAGCAAAGGGTGATCCGGCCTTAGGTCATATTTTCTATTAGAAAAACAGGAAAGTTACCAGAATTGGTCATTGAAAAGACCATGAAGGCAGATGATGCTTTTGGCAAGCACGAATGAGAAAAAAGTAAAAGAAAGAAAAAGAGGCAGACATGGATAAACAACATTCAGAATGAAAGGATGGACGTTACTCAGATTGAGGACAGATCCGGTTTGTTTTTTAATTATGAGAATACTGTATGATATTATACCAATGAACTTGACACCTAGATGAAGTTGGCACTTTCCAGGAAGATGGAAATTACCAGAATTAACCTCAGGGGGGATTTTAAAATAAATGAACCCATGGCTGTGAGACTTTGGAACAGTAGTTAAGGATGGACTCTCCAAAAATGGCACCAGGCCTGTTTTAAAAAGAGTTCCAGCAAACGTCAGGGAAAGGACAAACCCCATCCTGCACAAACTAGGAGCAAAGAAAAAGGTGAGATGCTCTCCTACACATTTTATGAGACAAGTATCACCCTGAAGCTACACCTGGACTTTGAGCCCATGACAAACGGACAAATCGCTGTCGTTTTCATCGCTGATGAAAGGCGGGCTACCCCTGCAATCCCGCGGATACTTTCACCCATGCCCCGCGACTCTTCATGTAAGTCCCGTTCGGGCCCTCTCTGCGCTTCCACTTCAGGCCCGTGGTGAAAGAAGGATCCGAACTATAATTGGCACCATTCATCAGGCCGGCATATGCCTTGTCACACACCTGCAAATGATGTGCTACCCAGGTTTCATCATTTCCAAAAAGGAACCTGGAGACTTTTCTCTGTCACCTGACAAAGTCCCAAAGCAATGACACTCCGGGAGCAACGAGCACACCCAGCCCCCAGATCTTGGGCTCTAATGCCGTTTTCTGAGAAAAGAAGCCAGGGCTCCTTAGAGAAACGGCTGATTCTAGGGCTGGGGCAGGAAGTACATGTAACACATGTGGTCCGTCTTATGGTGCCAAAAGTAAGTGCTCAAAAGACTCTACAGCGATGGAGGATGTCAAAGGGACACGGAGCTTCCTGGCGGAGTTCTCAGTGGCCAAAGCTGGGAACAATTTGACTATGAAAACAAGTTACATGATATTGGATTCTAAGTATAAAACAAGGACCCACGGGTCCGTAATGACACAAATAATGATTAAACAAATAAATAAGTGGGGGAGGATAGACTAATATCTCGGGCAGAAAATTTTGAATCACTTATTCAGATACTGTGAGCTTTGCATAGTGACTTCCTTTCAAAGAGTACAGTATTGAGGGGCGCCCGGGTGGCTCAGTCAGTTAAGCATCCAACTTCGGCTCAGGTCGTGATTTTTTTAAATTTTTTTCAATGTTTATTTATTTTTTTGAAGGAGAGACGGTGGGGGGGCGGTGGCGGGCAGAGAGAGAGAGACACAGAATCCGAGCAGGCTCGAGGCTCCAAGCTGTCAGCACAGAGCCCGACGCGGGGCTCGAACCCATGAACCTCGAGATCATGACCTGAGCCAAAGTCGGACGCTCAACCGACTGAGCCACCCAGGCGCCCCTCAGGTCATGATCTTTTGGTTCGTGGATTCAAGCCCCGCGTCAGGCCCTGTGCTGACAGCTCGGAGCCTGGAGCCTGCTTCGGATTCTGTGTCTCCCTCTCTCTCTGCCCTTCCTCTGTTCATGCTGTCTCTCTCTCTCTCTCTCTCTCTCTCTCTCTCAAAAATAAACATTAAAAAAATTTTTTAATGGCCCTCAGTGTTAGATCCTGTCTCCTCCCCAGTGAGATATTTTCTGTTTTCAAAGGCAATGTATATGTGCATTATCCTTATGGAAAATGAGAGAGGAAGAGAGGGAGAGAGGGAGGGGGGGAAGGAATAGTCATTTCAGTAAGTTGAAAGCCTCCTTTGACCACTAACCCAATCCCAGTGCCTTCCCAGACAGAACTGCTGCTTCCAGTCAGATGTGTAAGCTTTCAGACCTTTCATTGTCCATCTATGTAAATATCCATATAAAATATCTTGTTTTGTTTTCAGTGGGTTTTTATAAATACAGTTGACCCTTGGACAACATGGGTTTAAATTGCATGGATCCACACATATGCAGACTTTTAAATAAATTTAGTACAGTTCTGTTAATGCATTTTCCTTGCGATTTTTTTTTTTTACTTTTAATTTTTTGTAATGCTTATTTATTTTTGAGAGAGAGAGAGAGAAAGAATGCGAGCAGAGGAGGGGCAGAAAGAGAGACACAGAATCCAAGGCAGACTCCAGGCTCTGAGCTGTCAGCACAGAGCCCAACACGGGCCTCAAACTCACGAACCCTGAGATCATGACCTGAGCTGAAGTCAGACGCTTAACCGATGGAGCCACTCAGACACCCCTCCTTGTGATTTTCTTAATAACTGTTTTTTCTAGCTCACTTTATTGTAAGAATATAGTATGTAATACATATCACATATAAACTATGTGATAATTGACTGTTTATATTATCAGTAAGGCTTCCAGTCAACAACAGCTATTAGTGGTTAAGTTTCGGGAGGGAGTCCAAAGTGATACACAGATCTTTGACTACACAGGGATCAGTGCCCCAACCCCCGTGTTGTTCGTGGGTCTTTCACCCAATAGAACATCTTAGAAATACTTCCGTGTGCTAACAGAAAAATCCACCTCATTCGTCTGAACCGCTGGGCGGGATTCCGCTGAATGGACATACCACGTTGCGTTTAGCGACGATCCGGTTGAGGCAACTTTAGGTGTTTTCCTGTTTCTCACCGGGATGGTGGACATCTTTGCACAAGAAGATGTGTGGGTGTTTCCGTAAGTCAGAAAGCGTAAACTCCTTGCTGCTGGGATTGCACTGGGGCCCAGACCTCACCCAGGTCAAGGCCATGGGAACGCTTCCTCTGTCTTTGCTAGCAGGCCCCACTCGGACCCCCCAGGATAGTCACACGTGACCCTGAAGAGGCCAGAAGCACCCTAGGCTGTGAAAAGCTGGTGCCCTCCACCGTACAGGCCCGCCCCCCATGCAGGAGAATCGAGGCGCATAGGATCTTCCTCCCCCAGAGCTCACTCCCCTCATTGCCGGCTCAGCCTCAGCGGGTAACTGGATCCAGGTCAGCTGGTGGAGTATGAGGTAGCGTCTAGCTGAGCGTCATGGTATTTTATTAAGTCCGAAATGTGATCGCTACTGTTGTCACACTTTAGCGCCCCCAACAATCCCCTTGCAAATGAGAAAACCAGAGCCTCCCACATACCTTTCCCCTGACATCAGGGAAAGCGGTGGGTGCCCCTGCCCAGGGGCCTGAGCCCGTGTGACCCCCGGAGCAGCTTTTGAGCCTCCGGCAAGGACTGGAGGGGGGCACGGGAGGTGTTTTTCCAATTTTAGGCAAAGCACTGGATGGGGGAGAAGTCTGCTACTAATTTGGTCTTCTCTGTGCCTGGGCCTTCGAAGTCCGCGTTGGCTTTTTAGAGACAGTTTTCACTGACGTATCAGGATCGCTGTCCCAGGACCCTTCGATTGGTATACGAGGTCTGTGGATCAGAGGTCTCAAAGTAGGAAGCCCACAGGGGCCAGGTAACCAGGTGACGTGAAGGGAAGAAAACCCAGACGAGACTGTGGAGCGCTGGAAAGGGCTAAGGGTGGTTGGGACAGAGCAATGCAAGCCCTGCACTGCCAGAGTGTGTAAAGTCTCAGAGTAGCTGAAAATCCGGAAAGACAGAGAGTGAGAGCAGGAAGGGAGAGGACGGAGACGGGGAAAGAGAGGTCCCCTGAGTTCACATATTGGCTATTGTTCCCAATTTTTCAAGCATAGTGTGGGCTGAATGAGATACGTCTCCAGGCTGGCTTGCGAGCTCATCCCTAATCGAACTTATCAACACAGAAGAGAAGTTGTCAGCCTGGTGTCTTTACCCCTCGAGAGCAGCGCTGTCCACTAGAATTTTCTGTGCTGAGACAAGTACGTGCACCGTGCAGTACAGCAGCCATTGCCTACATGTGGTTACTGAGCACTTGAAATAGGCCTAAGGAACTCAATTTTTTATGCGGTTGAGTTTAATTTGAACATATTATAAATAACCACGTATGGCCAACCGCTCCAGTATTAGCATGACTATAAAAGCTTTCAAGTTGGGGTGTACCACGGTGCTCAACTACTTTAGGAAAGGACAGTCCCTCTTGGGGAGGGGGATCGATGATGCCTAAGGCCACCAAGCGTCAGTCAGAATCCCAGATACGTGGAAAGGAAGGAAATACGGAATGAGGAACCGTAGAGGTTTAGGTGTAAGCCAGATACCTGCCAGCTCAAGAGTGGTCACTCAGCGTCCCCAGTTTTTTTCCAGCACTCTCCAAAGAGCTTCTCAGTTGGGTTTGCCACTTGTCATCGCCATGTTCCTCACCGGTTCCCGCTTGCCCACGGCTGACCCCTAGGAAGCCATACGGTGGGACCTCCCCCTGCCCTTCCCATCCAGGCGAGTCAGAGCACACACCGCTGCCTGTTCCCAGGCGTTGTCCCGGGCCCACGGAGGCGTGAGGTCCTACGCGTCAGGACTCTGAGTCACGCTCAGTCACTGCCACTGAGCCGTGAGCCCGAGTGTGCCAGGGACTGTGGAGGCAAACCTCACCTCCCAGAAAACCCCTTTTCAATCCAAAGCCCTTTCAGGGCACCAGAGAGGGACCAGTGGCCACACTGGCTGTCCCAAGTTCCAGCCTCGATCCCCACAGGGTAGCCCGGGCTGCCCCAAATGCCACTGTCCCCGCCCCCACCCTGCCCCCGCATCTCCATCGCAACACGCTTACCTCTACATATCTTAAAGAATTAATGAGGGAAGGGGTTCCCATCATCCCCCAGCAGAGCTCCTGTTCTCAAAGATAAATTCAAGCCCCGTCCTTATGTAAAAAGACATCTGCTCAAAATAATAGAAACCGCTATTTCTTTCCCAGATGCTACCCCCTCAACAAGAGTCCAGAGGTGTTACCACCAACCGTTTTCTTAGAGGTCAAGCTCAGAGTCGCATGTGCTTGTCCTCTCCCTAGCAGTGTTTTCCAGGAGCCACCTGCCTCCTGAGATCACCCTGACACCTAAATGTGGACATTTTTAAATCTTAACACGGTAATAAGAACAGTGGCGTGCGTCCCCGTACCTGCCGTGTTCCAGCCACTGTACCAGACGCTTCCAGCACAGCCTCTCGCTTCTCCTCACATCCGTCAACCCCGCGAAGGAGGTTGCCTTATCTCCCATTTCCCCATCCCACCTCTAAGGCTCAGGGTGGTTATGCCACTGGCTCAAAGTCACACAGCCGGGAAGTGGCTGGATCTAGGATCCAGACCCGGGCAGTCTGACTCCGGAGCCTGGGCTTCACCAGGACCGCAGCGGCGGGCAGAACACGCTCACCACTTGTGCCGCATCAGCCTGTCGCCTGGATGGACTTTATGCCGGAGGCAGAGGTGACCGATGGGCGTGCACGGCGCGTAGCTTCGTGGAGGGTGTTGTGTTGCCCGGTGGCCGAGTGACAGAACGGCCACTCCACTAGCTGGAGCCCAAGGGCCCATGGAGTCGTTCCCTGCAGCGGCTGTAACCAGTTACCACGCACGCAGTGGCTTAAAACAACACCAGCGTGTTCTCTCACTGTTCTGGAGGTCAGAGGTCCAGAATCAGTGTCACCGGGCAAAAGACGTCAACGAGGCTCTGAAGGGAGAATCTGGGCGTCTGGTGGGCACCCTGCATTTCTTGGCCTGTCGCCTCTTCCTCCGTCTTTAAAGCAATCGCCCCAATCCCCTTCTCCCGTCTTCCCATATCCCTCTGCCTCTTACTCCCAAAGGCCCTTGTAATCACATTTAGGGCCCACCTGGAGAATCCCGACTGCTCTCCGCATCTCCAGACCTTAAGCTTAATCACATCTGCGGAGGCCCTCTTGCCACGTGAGGACCATGGGATTAGGAATGGACATTGGGCAGGGGGGTTGAGCATTACTCTACCCACCACAGTCAGGGTGGCCTGGTTTCAGCTGGGGCCGGGTCCAGGGGCTCAGATAACGTGACCACCACCCTCCGACAGCTGCAGCCAAGGTCCCAGCCGAGTTCCCAGGGCTGGCTCTCCCATTGGTCCAGTTTAGGTCACGATGCTCATCTTTGACCCAATCGCTGAAGCCGGAGGGCTCCTGGGTCTCTCTGATTGGTTGAGCCTGGGTCACGTGGCCATTTTCCTCACCCCCCCCACCCCACCCCCCTCGGTCTTAACTCGCAGGTGTTAAGGTGTTTTCCCCAAAGAGAACGGGGGGTTGTGTGGGTGGTGGAATGACAAGCCCTCGGAATGGTGCCTGGCACGTAATAAGTACTCAATAAATGATGATCACATATCATCGGACCCAGAGGACGACTGAGGAAGGGGGGACCTCCAGAAGCTAATGCTTGAAGAATACTAAGTTCACTCTGCGGATGAAGGCAGAGAGCATTCCGAGTGGAAGAAGATACCCTGGTTAAGGCAAAGGCTTCCACTATGGGGCCAGGGTGACCATATGTCCTAACGTACTCACAGGTAGAGAGGGGTGGTCCTGTTTTGTGCCTGTCCCTCCAATGTAATCTTCACAGCAGCCCCTTTGAGTTGCAGAACTATCTTGGTTTGCATGATAAATTATATGGTCACCCCCCCCCCCCCCCCACATTACACCCAACCTGCTCATTTATAAGGAAACCAAAAGCAAGAGACTTAACCGGAGGTCACCTAACCTTTAGTTAGGCAGAGCTCAGGCTAGAATCCAGGGCTGGTAACTCCCAAGCCAGTGCTCCCCCGCTCAGCTCTCCTACAGCTGATTAACCAGCCATACCTCTCCCTGTCTTTCTCTTCGTGTCACATTCTCCGCAGGATTGCGACCAGATCCACGTTGACGACGTCTCATCCGATGACAACGGGCAAGATTTAAGGTAAGACTTTGGGGAGTCCAAAATGCCCCCTTTTGATTGGCGATCGAGCTTGCCTTTCACCAGGAAGCGGAGAGGAGGGGCGGGCTGGTTATCAGGCTGATGTGTGTGCCTGCCTCCGCCAGAACCCACAGGGTGCAGCCCAACCCCCACCCTGCAGACTCTTGCCCATCACCTCCAGTCACCAAGGCAGAGATTTCCACAGATTCTCCAAGACTCTGCTTATGTTTATCTCGCTGCATTTTTTTTTTCCTACTTACTAAAGTAAGGGGTGCACATCGTAAAAAACTCAAACACCACCTGATCTAGCCTCCCGGAATCACCGCCACTAAGAGTTTGGCACCCCTTCATTAGCACACGTACAGTATTTACTATAAAAGTTGATCAGTTGATACTCAAAATATTTCTTGACTGAGTAAGAGGTATGTGTCTGGTTTCTAGGGGCAAACCCTCCTAGGACATGGATTCCAGAAATAAGGTACCCAAAACGAGACAGCTTTCAGAGGAATGTGGCTGGAATGTTCCAAGCCTGCCCCTGAGAAAACCTTATAAAAATGGAACCATAGTTAATCTGCACTTATCCAAAATTATCACAACCTAGTGCCTCTTGGCCCATCAGAAATATTATTAGACCGAATGACGCTTCGCTTAGGGGGCCAGTAACGTCGCTTAGTGTTTGTGTCTTCTGTCTCACTCCAAAAAAACAAATCAAAGCTTCTGTGACTGGGCCCTGGGAGTTGGTTCAAAGCCCGGCACAACTAGGAGTGATAGGCCAGCGCCTGCTTCGTATTAATTAGCCGTTCTGAAAATCCCTCGCAATGAGGACTGGCAGGGAGCAATCCTCCAGTGCCAGCCAAGGTTTCTCTATTTATGGAGTAAATAAACCGCAGATCGAGGTTAATTGTGTCCTTTCCATGACGTCACAGCTGGGAACCACTCTCCCCTTCACAGCGGTGAGCGACCAGAGTTCCGTTTTTATAAAGCTTCCCTGTAGCTGGCTGGCTTGGGGCAGAGAGCAGTGCTGCTCTGAACCGGGTTTCGTGCTGAGCTATTTGGAAACTCACTTCCAGAACCCGCCATCCAAGGAGGTTTTTCCCCATAAAAACCAAGCTCTCCCATTTCTTCACTCAGGAAATCTCTTCTGAGCACTTGCTGTGTACCAGGCACCAAGCATCAAATGCCCTTTCTTTTTTTTCAGTGAACAACAGAAACGAACCTTGGTAATGCCCTTACTTTGCCCCATCACAGTTACCACGGGGAATAGATGCTCTTTTCATCATCCCCATTTGACAGTCGGGGAATAGGAGGCACAGAGAGATTAAGTAACTTGCCCAACCTCACACAGCTGGTAAGGGGGGGGTGGTGCGCGGGATTCAGGGACGCCCTGCCCTGCCCTCCACCTCTTGGCAGAACATCCAGGCGTCTCCCCAGGGTTTCCTCTGAGTTCTTAGTCAATGTTCTTTTTCAAGACTAAGTTATCTGGTCTTCCCACACTCCCCAGCGAGGGGTCTGTAAGGCGGTGCCTTGGCTTCCCGTCGTAACTTAAAGGAAAACCTTTGCGATGTCCGGAGTCCTTGATGTCTTGCCAGTGAAGCAGGAGGGTGTCCCCAGATTTCTTACAGCAGGAACCCACTTCGGTGGCACAACCTTGACTTCCAAACAGAACAGTGATCCACGGAAGGAAAGGTATTGGCATTGGCACGTACATCAGAAATCTGAAGAAATGCGGAAGAGGCTCTGTTGACAGCTCGTCACGTGGTTGCCACTGAAGACCCGGCTGATGTCGGTGTCCTAGCCCCCGGGGATGCTGGCCAGCGAGCCGTGCTGACGTGTGCTGCCACTGCGGGGGCCGGTCCTGTTGCTGGCCGCCTCCCTTCTGGAACCTTCCCTGACCAGATCCGGGCAGCTTCCAGGAGCCACGCCTTCTGGTGGCTACTGATCCCAGGATTGACCGCCCGCCCGCCTCTCACGGTGGTCAGCCCTGGGATCAGTAGCCGCCAGAGGTGCTAACCTGCCTGCCGTTGCTATGTGTGTGACAGACCCTCCCCTGAGCCCCGTGGACATCGCCACCGCATCCAGCAACAAGGGGGCTCACGTGGCGGGCCCGGTGAGGCCCCGG
The DNA here is from genome assembly GCF_024362965.1 of Panthera pardus. NCBI lineage: Eukaryota > Metazoa > Chordata > Mammalia > Carnivora > Felidae > Panthera > Panthera pardus. The sequence continues at coordinate 14,055,491 of NW_026526821.1, read as the reverse complement.
AAAGCCTGCACGTTCGTGGCACCATCTGCCGTGACCACCCGCAGAGGCCATGCCTGATCTCGGCTCCTACAGAGACTTCTGAAGAGATCGAGAAGGAAGAGCAGGTCGCTGCTGGAAGGGCTGTGACCGAGGAGGAACTTCCGGGGGAACGGGCTGCCCTGGCTCCAGAGTTCGCTGCAGACGGGTCGGGAGGCGCACAGCTGCCTCGGTGCCTGTTCGGTGGCTCCCTGGTCCGCCCACCACCGGACACTGGCCTGCGGCTCCCACCGCTCCGGCCATCGAACGGGCAGGAACGACCCCGGAGGGGTCGAAGGCTGTTCTTCCACAGACAGTTAAAGAGAAAATGGAAATGAGGTTGGCGGAAAATAACGTTTCTGAGAAAGAAGGAGGAGAAATTATCTAGCAAGAAGGGAATGTTTGCAGTAAAGAAGAGGAAGGACCACGTGGCAATTGAAGGGTGGCTTCTGGAAACGAGGGGACGTGACGAGGTAAAGTCATTTCTCCCGCTTCTCGTCGGGTTGCCTGCGTGCTGGAAAAGCGCCCCGCACGAGTGAGTCCCCGACACGTGGCTCCCCTGCTCCCATGGTTGGATGTTGTCGGCCCCCTTTTGCTAGTTGGGTGTATTTCATTCATCTTTAACCCCTGGTCATCACCACCCAAGGAGGGCTGAAAGGGAGAAGAAGCAACAAACATGTCTGTGTAATAAAGCCATTCACATCTTTCGTGGGAAAGAGAACGTTTTTGTCCGAACGGGTTATCAGGTCAGACCATGTTCTCCACGGGCTTTTGTACATTTCAGAAGAAACTATACTCACCCGTATTCTCACCGTCTCGAACCAACCGCTTCCTGACATCATGACTTCTTGCTTCCAATGATATACACAGTCACACTCGCAGAAATGTCCGTGACAAATGGCACAGGTGTGTGTGTGTGTGTGTGTGTGTTCATATGAACCTGTGGGCACTGTCTCTTTCTGGCTTTTCACGCAGTGTGCTGTGGAGAACGCCAGAGTCTATATTCGAGGCCTTTTGGATTAAGTCGCCCGGCCCGCGTGCCCCAGGAAGTCCCCAAGGTGAAATTAGCTGATGAGTCCGAGACGTTCATCCCAGGCGTTTCTGTGGCTTCCACAGGCTTCCGCTCAAGGAAGGCTGAGCCCCAGGCACAGAACAGCAGCATGTGACATCGCGCCGTGCTCAGGCTGTGCACACCGCAGACGCCCCACAGGGAGAACGACCCGGCCCCTCGTGCTCTTCAAATGCCCTTGACCTCTGCCGCAGCAGCGGCATTGAAGTACCAGACGTGCGCAAGATACGGTTTCCAAGTGTCGCCTCACCCCTGCCGCAGCGCGTCTTGCTAAAAAATAAAATACCTTTCTCTCTCCGCTCTTCAGCTCATCACAGAAAATCTAGAAACAGCAACATAGTGCAAAGAGGAAAAACGTCAGCCAAACGCACAGCCTGAGACAGCTGTGGCGTCACACTGACCTGTTCTTTCTTTTCTAGAAAGAGACTCATTTTTTAAGCTTTGGGCCATACTATACGTATGTCCCTTGTCACGCTGCGGTTTTTCCCTGCGATGGTATGATTTTGCAAACCTCCAGCAGAGCTTCTGGCGGAGGGAGAGAAGACGGGGGTTTTCGTCCTCACGTGCTGGTTGCTGCAGGTGGGGAGCGGCCCCCGCTTTCCCGTCTGGGCTCCCAGCTGCCACTTCTGTCCTTAACTTTGTGACACCCTGGCTCCTCCCCCGTCCACGCGTGGAACTCGCTAGGCCAGCATATGCTTCATTCGGGCGGAGGATCGCATCTGCAAAGCCAGCAATCGACTCTGCCTAATTTAACAAACCCAAAAAAACTAAAGGGCGCCTGGGTGGCTCATCTGGTGAAGCGTCTGACTTCGGCTCAGGTCATGATCTTGTGGTCCGTGAGTTCGAGCCGAGTCGGGCTCTGTGCTGACAGCTCAGGGCCTGGAGCCTGCTTCGGATTCTGTGTCTCCTCTCTCTGTTCCTCCCCTGTTCACACTCTCTCTCTCTCTCTCAAAAATAAAAATAAATTTTAAAAAACTAAAATATGGCACTTCCGTGGAAAGACAGGGAGATGCTCCCAGAGTGGGAAGGAGGGGTTAGCAGCCGGGCCTTACAGGGGGCGCGAGACAGCACAGATTTGGGGATCAGAGTAGCGGGAGCTAATGTGTTTTCTTCCAGACTCTTCTCTCAGGATGAACCGGCCACAACCATAGTTTGGACTTCCCTTCTGGCGGCAGAAGGGGGGAGGGGGGCTTTTCCTAGCGTGGCCACTGCACGCAGGGGCCTCGGGGGGCCGTGGGGCCCGCGGTCTCCCGGCCAGGAGCCCCCCCCCTCGCACACTGACCGCGTCTCTCGCCCCCTCTCGCAGCACGTACAACTTCTCCGCCGACGGCTTCCACAGCTCGGCCCCCGGAGCCAACCTGTGCCTGGGCTCCGGCGTCCACGGCGGCGTGGACTGGATGAGGAAGCTGGCCTTCCGCTACCGGCGGGTGAAGGAGATGTACAACACGTACAAGAACAACGTCGGTGGTGAGTGGGTGGGGGAGGGCCGGCCGCGCCGTGCGGGGGGAGGGGGGTTGCGGGGGGGGGGGGGGTGCGGGCGGGGGGGGGGTCTGCCTGTGCTCAGGCCGCGGCCGGGGCCCAGGCAGGGTCAAGGACGGCCGCGGCCCCTTGCGCGTGAACACGGCCTCCCTAGTGCGTTCCGGGGGCGGGGGGGGGCGCCCCGGGAGAGGACACTACATCTCACCTTGACGGGGAGGAAGCTGAGAACAGATGACGCCGCCTGCCCAGGATCACATGACCACTGGGGGTGGGGGTGGGGTGGCCTCACCGCACGTCTTCACCAAGTGTGGTCCCCGCACCAGCAGCACCCGGAGACGTGCTGGACCTCAGCGTCTCGGGCCCTCCTCCGACCTGCCGAGTCTGAGGCTGGGGTGGGCCGGCCCTCTGCTTCCATCACGCCCCCCAGGCGACACTTGTCACTCGCTGGGGCTGCAGGGCCGGTGGCTTGGCGCTTGCGGCTCAGACGGCCGGTCACCTTGGACGTCAGACTCTCGGGCCCTACTCTAGGCGACTGAGTCAGAATCTGCATTTTGAACAAGATCCCCAAGTAATTTGTGGAAACAGTGAAGCTGGAGACGGACTGGAGGCCACTGATTCTCATATTGGAACCACCGGAGGCATTTCCAGGTCTGATTTTCTTTCCTTGTTGAGAGAGAAAGAGAGAGAGAGAATCCCAAGGAGGCCCCGACTCCAGGTTCCATCTCACGGCCGTGACGTCATCACTGGAGCCAGAGTCAAGAGTTGGACGCCGAACCGACTGAGCCACCAGGTGCCCCCGGTTCTGACTTTCGTGGCTGCAGCCTGGGTCGGAATCACAGAATTCAGGCTCAGGTGTGCAGTCAAGGGGACAGCCACCAGGGTCAGTAGCAAGAGACCATTGGTTATCACGCTGAACAATAAGTCTGGACGCGGCTTTGGGCAAGCACTAGATCACTATTTCTAGACCTTTCTTAAGAGGAGGTGATGCTGCCTCTCCCCAAGAAGGCATTCGGGGGCGTTTCGATTGTCACAGTGTGTGGAACCAACCGCTGGCCCATAAAGGGAAGAGGTCTGAGCAGGCAGCCGATAGTGTTGCCATATACCCCGTGGCCCCCAGAGTGTCTAGGGCCCCCTCCCCCAGCCCCAGAAAGAGTCCCGGAAAGAATTTAGGGTCTCAAACTGCACAGAACCTACTTCCCGTCCCAATGCCTCCACTTTCTAACTACCTCCCTGAGCCGTGGCATCTAAATCTGAGAACTGGGGATAAAACTAATTCTGTCTCCCTGGGTTATGGGAACGTGTGTTGTTAATGGGCACAAAAGTCATGACTCTGTGCCTGTTAGATAGGGGGCACTCAGAAAATGGGAGCATTTGTCCTTAGTTCCTTTCAGTTTTGCTTGGGAGTTTTTCGAATTCTTCTCTGCCTTCTGCTTTCTCCAGACGGACTGTCGGTTTTTGGGGACGGATTTTCTGTCTCGTCCGTGGCTGCAGTCCTAACACAGTTCTGGCAACAGCTAACGTTTGCTGAGCGCTTGCTGTATGCCAGGCTCTGTGATGAGGGCTTGTCATCTAATATCTTATTTGCTCTTTACGAGACCCCCATAAGGTAAGTGCTTTTGTCCTCCATGTTGTGTAAAGGTGGAAACGGAGATCAGAGACGTTAAGTAACCTGCCCAGCGTCACACAGCCCAAGTGGCAGAGCCACCGCAATGGAGTGCCAGGCCGACTGCCTCACCACCTCTGCCCACACTCCGTGGCCTCTCACACCCAAGTCTGTGGACTGTGAGAGGGAAGCAGAGAGCGGCAGAGTCAGCCCTGCTTGCTCACCCACCCCTACGTGGAGAGAAGAGGGGAGCAGGTGTGCTTGGACTAGGGGAGACGGGTGGAGTCGGCCAGTAGGGGCCACCGTGGGCAGCCCTCCCCTCCTTCCCCCCACCCCACCTCCAGTCTCTGCATGTTACTCCTCCTCACCTCCCCCCAGCTGTTCCCGCATCACAGAACTAGCCTGGGGAGGGCTGCAGCCCCCAGCCTGGGGCTCACCGCACACCCAGGAGCCCAAGGGTTTTGGAAGTTGTGCTCAGAAGAGAGACCTCTGCAAGATACAGGGTGAAGACAGAAAATGCTTAACAAGGGGCGCCTGGGGGGCTCAGTCCATTCAGCATCCGATCATGATCTTCAGCTCAGATCATGATCTCGCGGTTCCTGAGTTCGAGCCCCCGTGTCGGGCTCCGTGCTGACAGCTCAGAGCCTAGAGCCTGCTTGGGATTCTGTGCCTCCCTCTCTCTCTGCTTCCTTCCCGCCCCCCACCTCAAAAATAAATAAACATTAAAAAAAAATTAACAAGCCAGCCTCCAGGAGGCAGGGGCTGGGTTCAGAGAGAGGCCTTTGCCTGATTTCACACCTCCCTCTACCACACCCTGTTGTACCCCCCAGCGGGTTACTTAACCCCTCTGTGACTCAGTTTCCTCATGTGTAAGATGGGAACAATGACGCGGCCCAACTCATGGGATAAATATCAGGGTCGTGTGAATTAACACGCGGGAGACACTCAGAACAGGGCCGCCGCACCGTGAGCACTTCTTAAATGTCGCACGTGTCCGGGGAAGGAGAGCAAGTCTGACGCAAAGCCCCAGGTAGGGGGCAGGCAGACAGAAGCTTGAAGCACGCTTCCTAGCAGGTGCCAAGTCGGAGTGGTTGACGGGCTGGCTACCCATGGCAGCACCCGGGGGAAGCCTCTTGCGAAACATACGGCACCGCGCCCCTGAGAGTTTGCATTGTTATCAAGTGCCCCAGCTAAGGGGCCGTGGGGAAGGTACAGAGAGAAAGGAAAGCCAGGGGCCACCTGAAGCATTCCTGTCCCACTGAGTGCATGCTCCCTGGTGCAGCACCAACCATGCACCAGCCCCTGCCATACAGTACCTCCCAGGGGCTGGTACCATGGTGCTGAACGAAGCCGGCTTGGTCCCTGCCCTCACGGAGCAGACGGCATGATGGCTGAAGCAGACGTGGGACACGTAATCACACAGATGCGTTTCGAATTATACCTGTGCCAAGTGCTGTAAAGAAGAAGTACAGTGTGTTGGCGGAGTATAACACAGAGCTGACCGGGATAAGCCTTCCAGAAGAGAGGACGCTGGAAATGAGTGTGAAGTTTTATGCAAAAAGGGAAGGTGTGGTCCAGGTTCTGAAACGAGGTGTGCAAAGGTCCTGAGACAGGAACAGACCTGATGTTCCAGGGGACAAAGAGGAGGCCACCGGGACGGGAATGGAAGGATGTCAGGGCAATGGCGAGAGGGGAGATTGGCAACCTCGCAGGCACGTGGACTGTGGAGTCTGAACTTCATCTTAAGGGCCTCGACGACTGACAGGATGATGATCAGGTTTAGAAACACCGTAGGGTGGGCTCTGGAGGTCTGCCGCCTGGCTGCCAAACCTGTCTCCATTATGTCCTCCCTGCGGTGAGCAAGTCCGTCAACCTCACACAGCCTCAGTTTCTTTACCTGATTTACACAATGTTATATGCCCATTATATCTCCATTAAAAATAAGTAAAAAGAGGGTCCCCCTCTAGGGTCATTGTGAAGATGAACGAAATAAATCATGTTAAGAGCCCAGGACCCTACACATAGTAAGCACTCAATAAATGTTAGTCATTTTTATTTCCTTATCCATTTTTTGTCTCCACTAATAACAGTATGAACTCAATCATCTGCATATTTTGTTCATCTGTGTATGCAGTGCCTATTACAATACTGAGCACACAGAGGGCACTCCTGAAGTCTTGGTTGGATGGATAGATGGATGGGTGGATGGATGGATGCAGGGATGGATGGATGGATGGATGGATGGATGGACGGATGGACAGAGGGATGGATGGATGGATGGATGGATGGATGGATGGACAGAGGGATGGATGGATGGACAGAGGGATGGATGGATGGATGGACAGAGGGATGGATGAATGGATGGATGGACAGATGGATGGATGGATGGATGGATGGATGGATGGTTGGATGGACAGAGGGATGGATGGATGGATGGACAGAGGGATGGATGGACGGATGGATGGACGGATGGATGGACGGGCGGGCAGAGGGAGGGCTGGATGGACGGAGGGATGGATGGATGGACAGAGGGATGGATGGACGGATGGATGGACGGATGGATGGACGGGCGGGCAGAGGGAGGGCTGGATGGACGGAGGGATGGATGGATGGATGGACAGAGGGATGGATGGACAGAGGGATGGATGGATGGATGGATGGATGGACAGATGGACGGATGGATGGATGGATGGATGGATGGATGGATGGATGGACGGATGGACAGACAGAGGGATGGATGGATGGACGGACAGAGGGATGGATGAACGGATGGATGGACGGGCGGGCAGAGGGAGGGCTGGAAGGATGGGAGGGTGGATGGGTAGATGAATGGATCAATCAGTAGATGGGTTGATTGACCCATCAATCCCAAAATAAGATTAAAATCACTGGATTAAAGTGGTCCTTGGGTGTCATCTGATTTGAAACCCAGAGAACCAGTAGCTACACTCCCCTTCCCTAACCACTACCGCCCAGACTTCTAAAATAATAACTAGCCCATCTTTTCTTCCCTTGTCCATAGGTTTGATAGGAGCTCCCAAAAGAGAGACTTGGCTACAGCTCAGAGCCGAGCTGGAGGCTCTGACCGACCTCTGGCTGACCCACTCTCTAAAGGCGCTCAACCTCATCAATTCCCGGTAGGTGGGAGCCCCCTTTTTCCTTTGCGCCCCTGAACGTTCCCCGATTTGAGGGTGGTGGCTCCTCCATTTCCACACTTGGGAGAACTGGACCCTCCAAATTCTCATTTGCAGGATTTCCAGACATTTGATAAAGCAGAGGTATTATCAGACACGAGGGACACCTTGTACCGTAGCTGAGCAGATAGCTGCAGAGACTTCCCAGGGTCCAGCGGAGCCCGAACATGTGTACATAGGTCCATCTTGTCCCATCCACCCTTGCCCACATCACCCACCCTCTAAAAACCATCTTCTAGTAGACCGCAGATCATCTGGCACTTACGAGGTAAGGAGCGTCCAGTTTCATTCTGGGCCTCCCAGTAAGTTGCCTCTTGCTCCTAAATAAGGTCACCTGGGCCAGAGGACAAATTACCGTCTGTGCTCTAGCATCCCAGAATCTCGCGACGCCGCACACGAATGGTCACAAAATGGCCGCTGGCTCCATCCCGCTGATGCGTCTAGTTTGACACGCACTCTGGCCCCAGGATGGGAAAGTAATCCATGGCTCCCGGTTTCTGGATTCTGTAAAAATTTCAGAACTGCTAGGTGCTCCCCAGTGCACCCCAGCCCTCACCACTCCCCGTTGTCCTACACCTGATCCACATTAACTCTACATCACCGATAGGCAGCTGCAGCTGCTCAAGTGCGGCCCCCGCAGGACACGTTTTTCTAAATAAAAGTATTGCACTCGTGTTTCAGTGTGCCAGGCAGCCTCAGGCTTAAAGGAGAGGAACAGCTGAAAGATCTTCGGGCCCCACTCTCACCTGAACGTGACTTAGCCAGAGCTCCCAAACCCCACCAGAATGCCTGCCGACTCCAGGCTCAGGCTGCCGGGTGACCAAGCCCGGCCTGGCTCTACCTTGGTGTTCTGACCCACGGTCTTTTTTCTCCGTCCTCAGGCCCAATTGTGTCAACGTGCTGGTCACCACCACTCAACTGATTCCTGCCCTGGCCAAAGTCCTGCTGTATGGACTGGGCTCCGTGTTTCCTATCGAGAACATCTACAGTGCAACCAAGACAGGTAGGGAGAACCCAGACCTCGGGGTGATGCACAGAGGGTGGGTGAGGTTAGCTTTCCATCCCTTGTGTGAAAGGCTTAAGGAAAACGGCATTAGGAAAGCTAAAGAACTTCCCTGTCCCGGGCCATGACTGAGATCCCCAGAACAATCCCACAAACCACGCGCTTCAACCTCAGCCTCCAAAGGAGTTGGTTAGGACCATATTCTAAAGTGTGTGTGTTAGTTAGGATACCTGCAAAGCTGCTGTAACGAATACACCCCAATACACGGGCTGACATCAGAATCAAAGTGTATTTCTCCCTCACGTGTCAACAGACCAGAGACGAGTGATCCAGTCTAGTGGGGCAGCTCTGTCCTGAAACTCACACAGACTCCCAGGTCGTTCCCATCTTATTTTTCCACCATCCCCTGTGGGTTTATTCTCATGTGTGTGGTCGAATCAGAATCCTACCACATTGTCATTCTGGCTTGGGCGGGGGGGGGGGGGGGGGGGGGGGGGGGTTGTGCAGAGAGGAAGGAAAGAGATACACTGTACTTTTACTCACCTCCTGTTGGCCCCAGCTTAGTCACATGGCCATGACTGTTTGCAAGGGAGGCTGGGAAATGTAGTCCATAGCTTAGCGCCACGACCCCAGGTAAAAGTCATGGAATTACGTTACTAAGAAGAGGGAAACAGGGGCGCCTGGGTGGCGCAGTCGGTTAAGCGTCCGACTTTAGCCAGGTCACGATCTCGCGGCCCGTGAGTTCGAGCCCCGCGTCAGGCTCTGGGCTGATGGCTCGGAGCCTGGAGCCTGTTTCCGATTCTGTGTCTCCCTCTCTCTCTGCCCCTCCCCCATTCATGCTCTGTCTCTCTCTGTCCCAAAAATAAATAAAAAACGTTGAAAAAAAAAATTTAAAAAAAAAAAAAAAGAAGAGGGAAACAGTCCTCACCACAGCATGGCACAGGCTGTGATTTTAATTCTAGGTGGTTACAAGTCACCAGATAATCCTAACTCTAACCTTGAACCACACAGAGAGAAAATGTTTGGGTTTTTTTTTTAATTCTCTTTTCAGGAGAGAGTCTCAGTTTAGTGTTATCCTGCTTTAACACCTCTCTTAATACTTAAAATCTCTGGGGCACCTGGGTGGCTCACTCGGTTGGGCATCCTACTCTGGTTCAGCTCATGATCTCATGGTCCTTGAGTTCGAGCCCCACGTCAGACTCTGTGATGACGGCTCAGAGCCTGGAGCCTGCTTCGGATTCTGTCTCCCTCTCTCTCTGCCCCTCCCCCACTAGCACACACATGCACTCGTTTTCTCTCTCTCTCTCTCTCTCTCTCTCTCAAAAATAAACGTTAAAAAAATCTTTTTTTAATTTAAGTAAAATAAAAATAAAATACTTGAAAATCTCCATTATTAACAGAGAACAAGCCTTAGGCTTCGAGCTTCCATCAGATAAAAGAATTTAATAACTAGAAATTAACAGCATCATTTATCATCAGGGCAGGTAATATTGGTTTTCTTGGGGAGGGGGGTCTTCTTACATGACCTAAAACTGTATAATAATACAAAATAAATCTAGTTAGTTAAGATTTTTTTTTAAGTTTATTTATTTTGAGAGGGAGAGTGTGCACATGTGTGTGAGTCACAGCAAAGAGCCCCACTTAATCTCATGAACATGAGATTATGACCAGAGCCGAAATCAAGTCAGACTCTTAACTGACTGAGCCACCCAGGCACCCCAAGACGTTTTTAATTAGAAATTTTTACCCTTGTTTTCTTCTGTGGAAAAAAAAAAAAATTATAGTATACTTCGGAAGCAATTTTCCCAGAGCAGTTTTTGCCTTTAGTGGAGTTCTAGATCTGAACGTTACGGAAAAGTGCCTTTCGATTTTAAAATCCTGGACGTCAGGCCCCGGGTGGCCATTAGAGCCTCTGCAACGGGACTTGGTGAGCCTGTCGTTTTCTTTCTGCACAGTCTACTCGTGTGCCTTGGCGGCTTAGTTAGAACCTCTTTTTAAAATATTTGTTATCATGAGGTGCCAGGGTCGCTCAGGCGGTTGAGCGTCCGACTTCGGTTCAGGTTGTGATCTCACCGTCCGTGGGTTCAAGCCCCGCGTCGGGCTTTGTGCCGACCGATCGGAGCCTGGAGCCTGCTTCGGATTCTGTGTCTCCCTCTCTCTGCCCCTCCCCTGCTCATGCTCACTCTCGCTCTCTCTCTCTCTCAAAACTAAATAAACATTAAAAAAATAAACAAAATTGAATAAAATATTTTTATCTTTAATTATGGGAAAATACACATACAATTTACTATCTTAACCACTTTTAAGGGTGCAGTTCAGTGGTATTAACCACATTCACATTGTTGTGTAACCGTCCCCACCATCTGTCTCCAGAACCCTTTCCATCTTGTAGAACCAAAGCTCGATCTGCATTAAACAGCAACTCCCCACTCCTCCCTGCTCTCAGCCCCTGGCGACCACCCTTCTACTATCCGTCTCTGCGAATGTGACTGCTCTAGGGACCCCGTATAAGTGGAATCATAGGACACTTGCCTTTTTGTGATTGGCTTGTTGCACTTAGCATACTGTCCTCAAGGGTCATTTCCATGTGGTGGTAGGTGTCAGATCCCCTTCCTTCTTAAGGCTAATAGTCCGTAATCCGTTACATGTACATATGACATTTTTTGTACCTACTCATCTGTCAACGGACGCTTGGTTGCTTCCATGTTTTGGCTGTTGCAAAATAATGCAGCTGAAAAAATTAAAAACAGAACTACCCTATGACCCAGCAGTTGCACTAGTAGGTATTTATCCAGAGGACACAAAAATGCTGATTCAGAGGGGCACGTGCACCCCAATGTTTATAGCAGCAGTATCAACAATAGCCAAATTATGGAAATAGCCCAATGTCCATTGACTGGTGAATGGATAAAGAAGACGTGGTGTGTATATATATAATGGAGTGTATGTGTATACACACACACACACACACACACACACACACACAGTGGAATATTACTCGGCTATCAAAAAGAACGAAATCTTGCCATTTGCAACTATGTAGGTGGAACTAGAATGTATTATGCTAAGCGAAATAAGTCAGTCAGAGAAAGACAAATACCGTATGATTTCACTCATATGTGGAATTTCAGAAACAAAACATAGGGGGAGGGAAGGAAAAACAAGATAAAAGCAGAGAGGGAGGCAAACTGAAAGCCATTCTTAAATGCAGAGAACAAACTGAGGGTTTCTGGAAGGGAGCTAGGTGGGGAGATGGGCTAAACGGGTGAAGGGCATTAAGGAGGGCACTTGCTGGGATGAGCACTGGGTGTTAGATGTAAGTGATGAATCACTACATTCTACTCCTGAAACCATTATTACACTATATGTTAGCTAACATGGATTTTAATTTAAAAATATATATATATACTACGTATTTTTAAATGATAAAAGAAATATCAACTTCAAAAAAAGAATGCTAAAGGCACAATTCAACTGTAAAAAAAAATGTGTGTGTGTGTGTGTGTGCATGTGTAGTGATTCCATTCTATATTTAAATGAATTCGTTTAAGTAAAAATAGAAGCGTGAGTTGATTTTTTTCAAGATTACCTAACAGTGATTCCCAGATTTGGTCCTAACTGTTAATGGTAGTTCTGGAGTATTCGAGAAATTCTGGTCCAGGGTAGCGCACGTCAAGAGACGATTCATGAACGAAGGATCCAGCCAGTGGCCAGATGAGCATCCTGTGATAGAAGTTTTAAAGCCAGGTTTCATGTAACAGCATCTTTTTCCCGTAGATTTTGCACGAAAGGAATCTGTAACCCAGACGCGTCTAAAATGTTTGTCCCGCCCATCGACTCTGTTTCCACGTCAGAGGCATTAAATCCCATCGGGGAAATGTTTTAGCCACTTGCTTCCCACCTGGGGAGCCTGAAGGTCAACGAGCTGAGGGTGATCCAGGTGGAGACCGCACAGAAATGTGGCCTCCAGCTCCCTGTTTTAACTTGAAAAGCATGATTTTTTTCCCAACGGTCAGGTTTCTGCTCTGATGATGCCGCATAACAAACGCTCAGTGGCTCGCAGTGTGGATTTCTCCCTCATGGGTCTGGGGCGTCTGCCGTGGCCCCCCTACGCTTGCCTCCGGGTTCCGCTGTGTTCCACACGCGCCCTCACTGTGGGACCAGCGGCCATCAGGGGTACGTTCGTCTCATGACCGATGGCAGACGTGAAGGGGGCCAAGCCACACCACCCGCACGCGTTGCCCGTGGCAGGTCCCCAGCATTCCGGTGTTGGTCAGAGCAAGTCACGTGGCCGGCCCAGTATCAGCGGGGTGGAGAACGGGCTCCACCTGCTGTAGGGAGAGGCACTGCACGGTGGTAACGTCACTCTGTTAACTCACAGTTGTGACTCACAGCTCTGCACCCGGCCTCTGCTCCCGCAGAGGAGAAAGCGGGCACAGAGGGATTAACGGTCTGCCGCAGAGCTGAGTCCTACCTAGGGCAGGATAAGAGAGCGGCTCGGAGCTCAAGCAACGGGGGCAGGCAGCCTGGGTTCAAATCCCGGACTCTGTGCTTGCTAGCTGGGTGTCCCGGGCAAGTGACTTGACCTCTCTGTGCCTCAGCTTCTCTGTCTGTAAAAAAACTGGATGATCAAAATACCTCTCAGCATAGGACAAAGTTCCCCGCAGAGCACAAGTGCTCACACATAACAGTTGTTTTATTATTATTATTATTATTATTGTTACTGCTGCTACTGGCACTACTCCTCCAGTCCTTTTCGAGGCACTTCACGGGCCTCAGTTTCTTCATCTCTAAAACGGGAATTCCACTGCTTGCAATTTCATACGGATTGCCATCATAGTAAATGAATAACGTTAAGTCAGTGGTTCCCAAACGGAGCCGGGAAAGCAGTTTGCCTCCCAGGAGAGATCTGGCAACATCTGGAGACATTTTTCGTTTTCCAGCGGGAGGAGGTGCTAGCGGGGAAGCTGCTGCACATCGCAGCGATCGGGGCAGCACCCCCGGCACAGAGTTACCCAGCCCCACGTGCCAGCGCCGCCGAGGCTGGGAAACCCTGCTGTGGGAAGCACTCGGCACAGTGCTTGGGATACAGAGAACCCAGCGAGTGCGGCTACTTTTAGTTGTGCTGTTCTCGTCACTGTTCCTGCACCTGCTCACACATCAGGATGAGCTGAGATCCGAGTCCAGCTGCGGCTGCCCACGCAGCCGGGCGGATGGGAACCACCAAGAGGTGGTCCTCACCGGGTAGCAAGGAAAACACGGGCAGGGGAGCCGCCCTGAGGCCCAAGTCTGTCCTTAGCGATTACGAGTCGCCACGGTCCTGGGTCCCCAGCGTCTTCTCTCTCTTTCCTTCCTGTGCGTGCAGGGAAGGAGAGCTGTTTCGAGAGGATAATGCAGAGATTCGGCAGAAAAGCCGTCTACATCGTGATCGGTGACGGCGTCGAAGAGGAGCAGGGGGCAAAAAAGGTACCTCGTCCGCCTCTCGGGCCACAGGGCCCTTTACCCAGATTTCCTCCACTTCCCAGGCAAAGGCTGGGTCCCCTCCTTCCCAGGCTCTTAGCTCCCAGGCCCCCTCCCGTTTGCAATCGCAGAAGCATCCTGAGTAATTTCCTTCTGCAAATCCCCCTCGGTGCCTTTGGCTGCCGCCCCTGGTAGCCCTGGATGTTTTCTGGGACAACTGCTCGGGAGCCCGGAGACGCTCTGTCAGGGCAGGCTGGTGGGGGGCTGGTGCACGTGTGTGCGCTTTACTTCATGCTCACTGATCATATGTTCCAGGAACCCTTCCCAGTTAATAAAGACAGCATTAAGCTAATGAAAAAGAAAATCCTGCATTTGTGATCTCGGGCCCATGAGGAGAGGGGCAGGGGGCTCTGGTGGCCGCAGCTCTGCTGTTGGAAAAGAAACAGCTGCCAGAGCCCTGGGTCTGGACCTGTCAACAGCATCCCAGAGAGCCTGCCGCCCCCCACCCAGAGGCCTGGGAAGTGGGTCGTTAATGTCACAGAGCTTAATTGGGAGGACCTGGTTTCCCCCTTCCCTCCCCAGCGACGGATTCCAAGGAAATGCAGAAACGTTCGGGGTCTTAGTGCACAAAGCCTGAAAAGAGAGGGAGGGCCCCTGGGGTCCCAGGAAAGGGGGCCGGGGGCGGAGCTAGAAGCCCCCCCACCCCCACCTGCAAGGTTCCTCCCCTTCCCAGCCCCTCCGGACTCCACCTTTAGGCCTCAGGCTTCAGCCGCACTTGTGAGGGAAGAATTCCCTGATCAGCTACCTCTCTGGTCCGTCCAGCAGCTACCTCCCCGCCCCGTCCATATTCGTTCCAGCAACTACCTCCCCGCCCCGTCCATATTCGTTCCTCGGGGCCTGTGTGAGGGGTGGCTTGAAGGGGGACCCTCCAGCTAGTGCGTAAGCTCCATTAGCTGGGCCTCCGCCACCCGTGTGCCCGCAGCTGTCACGGTCGCTGGGGAGCCTGCAGTGAGCAGAAGGGGCAGGCTCTCACCCCTCCCTCAGCTCACAGCCTGGGGGCAGGCATGTGTGTGAGGCGGTAGCCAGAGCTTTGGAGAAGACTAAAGCAGGGACTGCCAAGGGACCGTGGGGGCGGGACAGGTTGCAAGTGTGGTCAAGGTAGGCCTCGTGCTGGGGGTGACAGGAGAGCAAAGACAAGAGGAGGAGAGCTAGTGAGCCAAGTAGATCTCAGAGGGAAGGCAGCCCTGAGCCAAACCGACTGAGCCACCCAGGCGCCCCCTGAGCTCTCCTTTTTAAAGCACATTTCTTTAACTTTAAAAATGGATTGATTTAGGGGTGCCCGGGTGGCTCAGTCAGTGGGGCATCCGACTTGATTCCAGCTCAGGTCATGATCTCACATGGGATGGAGTCCCACGGCGGGCTGTGTGCTGACAGTGCAGAGCCTGCTTGGCGTTCTCTCTCTCTTCCTCTCTCTGCCCCTCCTCTGCTCCCATGCCC
The DNA here is from genome assembly GCF_024362965.1 of Panthera pardus. NCBI lineage: Eukaryota > Metazoa > Chordata > Mammalia > Carnivora > Felidae > Panthera > Panthera pardus. The sequence goes on along the minus strand of NW_026526821.1, from coordinate 14,040,171 downwards.
CCCCCCCCCGATAAATAAATGTTTTAAAAATGAATTCATTTAGAGAGAAAAATGTTAAGTAACTAATCGTGATAGAGGTGATAACACAAGAAATGACCAAAGCAGTAGCATGAATCACATGAATTACCACGCATGAGTGCTGTTCCAGAAACGCTGTGCCAGGTCAAGAGCATGGTCTGTGTGATGAGACGATCCACTGTCAGTGTCTCTGGCGCCCTCTCTCCAAGCTCAGACCTGAGAAGTCTGCCCTAAGCATGTGACCGTGATCAAAATAAAGTTTTGCTTCTATCACAGTTGGACTGGAGAACCAGCTTAGGCCTGTGGCCCCTGGCACCCCTTGCCTGCCATCCGGCCGTCACCCAGAGGACGACAGGGCCGTCCGTGGAGGTCCTGACACTTTCCCGCCTTCTCACCATCAGAGAGGGTTTGTTAGGACAGAGTAAGCAGTAAATGTTCTGAAATGAGCCCTTTCTCTCTAGAAATGAAATGCTAATGGACGATATAACCATGGTGTCCAAAAGGCCAAGGTCCGATGACATCGGACAGAAATAAAGGGCAAGTTATTATGTCCTCACGATACCGTGTGCTTCGGTATGTAAATGTTCGGGTACACAGTCCCAATGCTTGTGCCCATAAGTGCCGTGGCCGTGGGTGCGACCCGGCAAACGCAGAGGGACACAGGGGTGCAGTCTCGACCGTTCACGAACCAGGTCGGGTGCTGCTGTCCTAACGTGCTTTCTCCAAACTGCTAAGCAACTAACTCATGGAAAGATTCCGAATAGAACAAAATACAGGTTTCCCTTGATTTACCCGTTGCGTTTCTGGAAATTCAGGTTTGCTTGAGACCATGCGCAAGCTACACTGTGTTTATATGTGACCTGTAAAACGTGGGGTCCAGTGATTACGTATGGGTTTCTCCTTGCTTGAATATCTGATAGCACATTCGAAAATCTCGAAAGTCAGGTCCAAGGTGTGTGAAAGGGGGTCGGACACGTGCACCCCCCCCCCCCGCCCCCGCAGTGCCCCCAGACATTTAGGGGGGTCAAAATTCACACCTCCGGAAATTTCCGCACTGACCCCTAGAGGGCAGGCTTTTCCTCCTTTGAGAACAGCTAGTCTGGGCTCACCTTCCTGTGCTGGGCCAGGCACCTCCCTGGCCTCACCCTCCCGCCAGCCCTGCTCCCGCAGAAAGATTGCGACGGGGAGTGCATATTCTACCCTAAATCCGAGCTCTGCCGTTTTAGGCTGTGTGGCCTTCGGCAGATGACGCCCCCTCTCTGAGCTGCCTTTCCTTATCTGGAACGGCTGCTGGGAATCTGCACCCAGGGCTGAGCAGAGAAACCATGCGTAGTGAGTTCTCACCAGCCCGAAGCTCTGTTAGTATTCTGCACCCGGCAGTGGGGAGGGGGAGGAAAGAGAACACAACCTTTAGAAATTCAGGAGAGCTTTCTCTCTCCGGGGGAGCCAGGGGAAAGAGAAAATACAAATGCTCATTTGCACATAATTGTGAAAACTCACCCAAATCTCTCGTTTGCTTGCTCCGAGCCCTTGGGAGAAGCGCTTTGCTGCGACCTGCGGAGGAGGAGGGGGTGGGGGGTCCCCAGCAGGGACTGGGCGGGAGCATCTCAGCAGGGCCGGTGCCTGGAGCGGGGCTGGGGTGGCCGGAGATGCCCGGCAGGTTCAACAGTAGAGAGGCCCCTCCCTCGGTCACGTAAAAGCATCCACAGGCTTCCGGGACCCGGGCTCCTTCCGTGTTGTTGCTCTGCCATTTCCAGTGCTGCTCTTGCCACCGCCCACGTCCACACTGCAGCGACCGGGGAGGAAGAGGGGGAGGATGCCTCTTCCCCTGAAGGCCGCGGGCGGTCCCGGGGGGACCCCACGCTGCTCGCGTCCCATTGGCCAGATCTGAATCACGTGATCCCACCTGGCTCCGGAGCCCGCTGGGAGATGCAGCCTTTGTTCTCGGCCACCCTGTCCCTCGCTAAGAAAAAAGGAGGCCGCTTCTGCGAGAGAAGGGGGGGAGCGATGATGGAGGCCGCTGGCAGTCTCCGTCGCCACGGGCCTGTGGCAGGGCTGTGACTGGCACCTCGGGGCGCCTGGCCTAACCCCGTGCCCTTAACCACTCCTCCTGATTACTGACCTCATCGTTTTACTTAATCCTCAACCCTCCCTGCAAAGTGGGTATCGTTTGCTTCAGTTTACAGAGGACGTATCTGAGACCCAGAGAGGTTAATTAACGCACCTAAGGTCACACAGCTGTACACGCCAGCGGATGTGTGTTTTGCTCCAAATGCCAAACGAGAAGGGGGTGGACCTAGGAGTTTCGAGCACTCCCCCCCCCCCCAGCTGGTCAGACAAGAGTGAGAGGGCACACACACCCCTGTATACTGAGCTCCCCCCCGAAAACCTCCGCCAGTGTCTAAAGCGGCAGCCCCAGCCCATTAGCGAGCAACGCTGTGCACCAGCCACTCTCCCGGCCTGATGGATGGGAGTCATTAGCCCAGGCTGCCGGACACCCGAGCAGCGAGAAATACGGCGACCGGACAAGGGGCTGAGGCTGTTCGGGCTGACAGGGTTGTTAATATCTCCATTTTAGCGGGTCGTTTGTCTCCACCTCTCCACAAGTGATAAATCCACCTGCGCTCTAGGGCTGGGATCGAGGTGGCCGAGACGTTCTCTTCCACCTTTGCTCATTTCGGCCCAGAAAAATGAATTACGCTCTTTAAGGGGAGACAGGATTGGCCGGGCAGGAACCAAAATCCATCTTTGCAGAGAAGGGAAGGTTTGGCTGAGGTGAGGAGGGGGTCGGGGAGCTGGGGCAACAGGAAGGCATTAAAGAAACGGCATCTGCTACCCGTGATGGGTGGTGTTCTGCTTCCTTTGAGCGAAAGAAAAAAGGATGTGGTCACTGAGGACTTAGAGAAACTCACCTTGCCACTTCCCCCCTCCCTCCTCTTCACTCCTTCTGTGTGTGTTTCTTGAGCACCTACTATGTGCCAGGAGCCACGCAATGCAGTAGTGGACGTGACATTCCAAGCCCCAACTCACCTCAGGGCCTTTGCACTGGCTTTGTCTTCAGCCTCGACTACCCGAACACACAGGTTTGCACATCCTTCTCGCCCCCAGGGGCCTGCTTAAGTGTCACTCCCTAGAGAGGCCTTTCCTGACCCAGCTGTCAGAATAGATGTCCTCCCCCAGCTGCTCTCTGCCCTGCCTCCCTGCTCTATTTCCATCACAGTGCTCACAAGACAAAACCATCTTGGTCATTTCATGCCTCTGGATTTCTTATCTGTGGCTCCAGCGAGAACCCTGTGTATGCGTGCACCACCCCTGCAGGAGGCTCCAGGGAGGGCACAGCAGTGGACAGTCAGAGGCCCCGCCTTCGGGATGCTCTCCCCGTCTCAAGACCCTTCACTTAATCACATCTGCAAAGTCCCGTTTGCCGTGTGAGGTCACATATTCACGGGTTCTGGGGATTGGGACCTGGATGGACATCTTTGGGGGGCTATTATCCCGCCTGCCACAGTCGAGAAAGGTAAAGATCAACAATGATATAAAGAATTCGCAGAGTGATAACGTGCAGAGTCCCCAGAGGCGGGGAAGGATTTGATGGGTTCCAGGACCCAACAGGATGCCTGTATAGTTTCTAGCCTGTGGATGTAGAATCTCAGAGGGCAGGACTCCGGGCATCCACATGTTCATCAAGCACCATCTGTTCACTTTGTAAATAATTTAAGGCCAATGGCTGTCTGGAGGACGCTCAGAATCTCTTAGCTGCAGGTAGCAGAAAGCCCATGTAATGACGAGTTAAACACTTGCTCACCTAACAACCTTAGAAGTAGATGTGCCCCAGCTTGTTTTTCGCCAAGCATCCCTATCTATCATCTTGCTCTGCCTTTCTAACCATCTTTGGCTTTTCTCGTTTCTGATTTGTTGCCTCGTGATCTCAAAATGGCTGCCACAGCTCCAGACATCACATGCTAACGTGACACCATCCAAATAGGATGGGAAAATAAGGAGGAAAGTCTCTTCTCCGGTGCCGCCCTCTAATCCTGGAGGAAAACCTTTCCCAGAAGCCCCTCGCCCCTTCCTCCTGGGCTTTCAGTGGGTCACAAGTCAGGAGGGATACAGGACACATCACTGGCAAACAAGGCCTGGCGTTGCCACGGCTTGCTTAGAAATCATAACTCATCCCCTAGGCCTGGGCACAGTGCTGCCAAATTCGGGGTTCCGGAAGCAAGAAAGGAGAGGGGCGTTGGGCAGGCAACAACTTTAGCCAATGATTAAATCGTCCAGCGATAAAAACGTACCCGGCCTTCTCCTCCGAGCCTGACATAACATCTCTGTGGCTCAGTCTCCTCATCTGTAACACAAGACAGGGTGCCTCTCTCGGAGATCAGTGACCTGGTTCAGGGAGGTGATGCGTGTGACACGTTCAGCGCGGTGCCTGGCACGGGACAGATGTTAATGATTCTGTGATGACGGTGATTATGATGCTAATTAGTTCTGGCTTGCCGGTGATTGAACTTCGGTTAAATCCATTTTTTTTTCTTTCTCGTCCCCCACTTGCGAAAGGTGCTTGTGTTTTTGCCTCCAGGTTTTTTGTTGGCTTGGGCGGCTTCAGGGAGCAGTAAACACAGAGCACTAGCCCAGGGTCTGACTCCCCAATGGTAGATTTAAAAGACTATTATTTGATTTTGTTTTAACGTTTATTCATTTTGGAGAGACAGAGAGAGAGTGCGAGCAGGGGAGGGGCAGAGAGAGAGACAGAGAGACAGAATCGGAAGCAGGCTCCAGGCTCTGAGCTGTCGGCACAGAGCCCGACGCGGGGCTTGAACCCGTGAACCGTGAGATCATGACCTGCACCGACGTTGGACGCTTAACTGACTGAGCCCCCCCCAGGCGCCCCAAGAGACTATTATTTAAAACCCTGGGTATCACAGGCGGTCTCGCTGGGACCCGCTCGGTCAGTTTAGATGGGGATTAGCACACGTCAGGGAGGGGTGAAAGTCGCAGGAGCACCCGGTAGAGACTCTGATCGTGAAGCAGCAGGATCAAGGCCGGTGTTCTAAGAAGGACGGCTTTGTCACTGCGTGACTTCTTTCCGGGTCAGCGCACCGCCGAAGGCCACGCGGGTCCCGGGGGAGGGCAGAGCATCAGACAGTCAGTGTCCCAGGCAGCACAGGCCCCGAGGGGAACAGAGACCGTGGCCGGACCGGTGGACCCTGGCCAGACAGGGGGTCTGCCTCCTGGCTCGGGAAACACCCACGGGCCACGCTGACACGGGTGGCCTTCTCACCGGGCTCCAGCTGTGGGCACAGGGAGGGGGTGGCCGGCGGGAGGCGCCGGGCGGGGCCATAACCCAGCGGCTGGCGTCCTGTGTTCCTTCTGTTCCAGCACAACATGCCCTTCTGGCGGATATCCTGCCACGCCGACCTGGAGGCGCTGCGGCACGCCCTGGAGCTGGAGTATCTATAGCAGGACCCCCGGCCTCGCCACCTGCCACCCCGGGTGCCTCCCACCCACCCGGGGCCCTCGCCTCCCCCGCCTCCGCGCCAGATGCGGGACCCCGGGCCCCGCGGCCGAGGGGACGTGCCTGGCGACCATCTCAGAAGCCGTCCTTGCAGTCCACGTGGGTCCTGAGACGCAGAGTGCCCGGCAGGGGCTTGGGCATATTTAACTTTGGAGGAAAGGGCCGGCTGGGAGTCCGGGCTTTTCCACAAGACTCAACGGAACAAAAGCGACTTATTGCTGATTTGGGGGAGGGCTGGCGGTGAGGAGGGGGACGGGCTTGGGTTTTACTTTTCCTTTTTAATTTATGGACTGATCTCACTACTCCGGTATTACGCTCTCGTGCCTGTGTCGTGGGTCTTCTTAGTCGTTGGCTGGGCTTGGTTTTCTGAACTGGCATGCAGAGCCGTGCTGCTCTAACTGAAGCGCTCTCGGCTCCAAGTTGTGCTTTGGGGGGACAATCATTCCTTGAACAATTGGTGAGGGAGGCGATTCGGGGCTGATGGGAAGACGGTTGCTTATCTTTGTTTTTAAGGCCCTAACCTGACGTCATGTGGACAGTGCACGTGCCTTATGCTGCCATCTTGTTTTCTAGGGGGAGGGGACCCTGGGGAGGCGGCGGTACTTTGTGACGGATAAAAGGCATTAAATAAACCCACGTTTACATTTTGAAGTGGGGTAGGGTGTCGCTACTTTATGACCGCTCTTCTTAAGGCCTCCGTGACGTCTGTTGTAATAGGCTTTAGTAGACTTTGAGCCATCCCCACAGGAAGATGTTTGGGTGACACAGACAGACCTGCCCCTTAATCCTGACATTAACCACCTGGGTGGTCAACTCCTTTTCTGCTGTTGTGACTAAATGTCCAAGGCTGGGTCTCACGGAAACTGGGAGGTCACAGTCTGTAAGGTAAGTGTGTTAGCCTGAATTCTAGAGGACTCAGGGCTCCCAGTGGTCAAGGACAGCATCTTCCTCATTCGGTATACTCAGTGCCCATAAGAGCCTGACACAGGTACAGCGTTTATTGAAAGTTGAATGATGGATGGATGGATGGATGGACGGGTGGTAGATGGATGGATGGACGGATGGATAGATGATGGATAGACAGATGGATGGTCAGATGGGGGATGGATGGATGGATGGATGGTAGATGGATGGATGGATAGATGGATGGATAGACGGATGGTCAGATGGGGGATGGATGGACGGATGGTAGATGGATGGATAGACAGATGGATGGTCAGATGGGGGATGGATGGACAGATGTATGGACGGATGGTAGATGGATGGATGGATGGATGGATAGACGGATGGTCAGATGGGGGATGGATGGATGGATGGACGGACGGATGGTGGATGGATGGATAGATGGATGGATGGATAGACGGATGGTCAGATGGGGGATGGATGGACGGATGGTAGATGGATGGATGGACAGATGGATAGATGGATGGATAGACAGATGGATGGTCAGATGGGGGATGGATGGATGGATGGATGGACGGATGGTGGGTGGATGGATGGATGGATAGATGGATGGATGGATGGATAGACGGATGGTCAGATGGGGGATGGATGGACGGATGGATAGATGGATGGATAGACAGATGGATGGTCAGATGGGGGATGGATGGATGGCTGGGTGGTGGATACCTAAGATTCATTGGCCCCAGGCTATCTTCACTGTTTCCCCAGCAATATCTTGCAGCTCTTGAGAACAATCTTAGAGTAACTGGACTATACAGCACTCACAAACAAAAGCCCTTGGCCTCCCAGAAGTCTGGACATGACTCCAGAACCTCCTGACAGCCCAGTATAAGGACAGAGACCCAACAAAGTCCTCAGGTCAACCTCTGAGGCTGAAGGTATCTGCCTATCCAAGGGTTTTAGAAATCAGAGGGCCGCCATTGGGATTCCTTTCAGTTGCAAAGGACAAAAACACAACAAAGGGGCTTAAACAAAACACAAAACAGAACTCTCTGGCTTCCTTGACTGACAAGTTTCAGGATGCGTGACCTCAGTCACCCCCCACACTCCCATCCCAAATGCAGAACTCAAAAAATGGCCTTAAAATTTTTAATCCAGTCTTTTCTCTCCATCCTTGGACTCTTTAATTTGGTTTCATTTATAGGCAATAGTCCACATGCCTAGGGTAGGTTTCCATTGATACAGCATTAGTTCCTAATGCTCACAGTTGGTGAATTTGAGCCCCGCATCAGGCTCTGCGCTGACAGCGTGGAAACCTGCTTGGGATTCTCTCTCTCCCTCTCTCTGCCCCTCCCCTGCTCGCACTTTCTCACAAATAAATAAACAAATAAATAAACAAACAAGCAAACACTTTTTCTAATGACTTAATTCAAAGAGGGTCAATTTCACTCATACGTTGAGATGCCATTTTCCACATCAGATTGAGAAAAGTTTGGAAGCTGTAGGACTCCTAGGAGCAGAGGAGCTGTGGGCCCTTCGGACGCTGCTGGTGGAAGCTGAAGTTGGCACTTTGCACAACTCCTAAAGAGGGAAAGGCGGCAATATTTATCCAACTTGTAAATCTTACCAGCAATTCCGCTGAGAATTTATCTACAGCTATATCTACATAGGTGTGAAAACTCCATACAGACTTATTTTCTACAACACTGTTGGGAGTAGCAAAGAATGAAAACAACCCAAATACCCATCAGTGGTGAACGGGGTTAGATTACAATATGGCCACATAAGGGAGTACCGTGCAACCACGAAAAAGGACAAGAATATTCCTATGGATCCGTTTGGGAAGATCTCGTGGACACAGAAGTACAAAGGGCCAGTTTCGGAATGGCACGTGGCACTTTTTGTGTAAAAACGAGGAAAAAGTAAAACCTGCACGATCATATTGGCAGAAAGAAACTTGGGAAGAAGATATAAGAAATTAATAAAAAGCGACCCGTAGGGACTATCAGACATACGGGTAAGGGGTAGAGTGCCTTATTTATATATTTCATGCTGTGAATCAGTTACTATAAGACTGTCTTAAAGATCAGGGCACGCCTGGGTGGCTCAGTCAGTTAAGCGTCTGACTTTGGCCCAGGTCATAGTCTCACGGTTCGTGAGTTCGAGCCCCTCATCGGGCTCTGGGCTGCCAGCTCTGTGCCTGGAGCCTGCTTCGAATTCTGTGTCTCCCTCTATCTCTGCCCCTCCCCCACTCACATTCTTTCTCTCTCTCTCTCTCTCTCTCTCTCTCTCTCTCTCTCTCTCTCTCCTTCAGGAGTAAATAAACATTAAAACAATAAAATAAAAAAGAGATCACAGGATCTGTCCAGTGAAACATTTAGGGTCCAAAAAGCAGCCTCTTGTCCAGGGGGTAAACACTGAGGGTCTTTCTGGGGGTTGAGACTTTCTGTGACTTTCAGAATACCCGGGGTGGGGTTGCAGGGTCAGCGATGGGGGTTTCTCTCCTCCTCAGACGCTGGTTGGAGTCCAGAAGGAAGCCCTGGGGTGATGCAGCAGAGTAACCAGAAAGGTGTGGGGGGTGCTGTGGCCACATCGAGCAGGTGGCCCTGGAGCTCAGTCCTGGATGGTGAGAAAATCCAGGGAAAGCACTCCAGGGGGAGACACAGGAAGTACACAGCTTGCGGGCAAGCAAAGCCTCGGACCTGGAGGGAAACAAGGGGAACCTGGAAAGACTGGAGCTGAGGACGAAGGTCATGGGGTGGGAAGGTAAGGCCCCGGCGGGTGTGGTTGGATCCTTTTGGTTCTGAATTTGGAGTTTTACTGGAGTTGGCATTTGATTCTCAATCCGATGAGAACACACCCAAGAGTTTTAATCAGGAGAGTGGCCTGATCTGATTTACATTTTTAAAAAATCACCCTGGCTACTGGGGGCGGGGGGGCCACGGATGGTTTGGAGGGAGAAGGATGGAGGTAGGGTGTCCGGTCAAAAACAACTGGGGTTCCTCATAAACTTAAAGGAGACGTTTAAATTTCATTGTATAACCTACACACAGTTTCCTGCACAAAACCCAAGCATGCATCTTGGTGTATTGTTACCTAGGATCACACCGGGTAACCACCACTCAGACAAGATGGAAGAGGTTTCCAGGTCCCCAGAAGGCTCCCTCGCGCCCTTCCCGGCCTCTACCCACATTCCACCGCTGTCCCGATTCCTGACCAGTCAGTCTCCCCACCGCGCTTTCAGCCCCCTTCGATGCCAGCTCAGCGCTGGTGAAGCTATGCCTGCCGGTGACCACCAGAGGGCACTGCGACCCCACAGCTGGCCGGAGCCAGCAGGTGCCACTTCATTAAAAGGCCTGAAAATGCAGGGCTGCCCTTGAAAAGATTCAGAAAGCACTGCCGCCGTCAGGCCGTGCCCGTGCTTCAGCGATGGCTTCGACGAAATGGCAGCGCCGTTGACATTGCGTCCAGGCCTAAGACTTGATCCACTGACCTGCCGCGGCCACGATGGGGATCCCAGCAGACAGCTGTGTCTACGCGGAAAGGCAAAGGGACGCGACGGCGGCCACAGCCCTGCGAAGGGCAAGAACAAGCTGTTCCCGTGTTTAATAATGTGCGTGTGATCAGAGTTAAAGCTGTTTGGGAAAAAATGCCGGGATTTCTTTTTATATCCTGAAGTCCATTCAAGGGCAGTGCTAAGCCAAATACAGCCAGATACGGACTGTAAAATCCAGCAGGGAGTATTGGCCCCAGATGAAGTACTTGGTAAACCCTGGCTGTGGGTGAGGTGCCCTTGCAGACCCCACCCCCTACTCCATGGGTAGCGGAGTTGGCAGAGGCCCTGGCCTCTTTGGTCGTGGCCCTCGGATCCTGCTGGCCACCGGGCGTGGTTGAATGAGAAGCTGCAAACGCAAGCCCGGCTTCTGACATCTATTAAGCACCTGCTCCGTCCCAGGCACTGGGCTAAGCAAGCCCTCGACCTGCATTAGCTCCTTCCAGTCTCACCACCGCCCGTGGCCCTGTCTGGAGACGAAGGATCGTGTGGTGATCAGGCCGTGGACACTGGGTTAAATCCCGGTTCTTCCTGTTACTATCTGCGGGAACTTCACCCTCTGGACCTCCCTCTTCAGCTGCAAAACGGGGGTGACAGTAGAACCCACCTCACGGGTCGTCGACAGCACCAGATGCACACAGACACGACCAGCACCTGGAACACGGGCTCTCGGACTTTTCTGACTGCGTTGCACAGTGAGAAGTCCATGTTCCATCAGACCGAGGACCGCGTATGGACGTGTACGTGTGTGTGAATACGAATGTGTATGCATCGTGTGTGTCTACAATAGGTTTCACAAAGCGATGCCCACCCATATTACCACGATGCGTCCTGTTACATTCCATCCTGTTCAATATCGCCCTTAAATGATGCAGGTCACGATGCACTAGATCAATTTCGCTCACAACCCATTGTTTGCAAAATACTAGTTTCGAACAAGGTTTGGCAAACGAAAGCTCATCATCCAATTAACTGCCGTCTTTGTAAGCCCCGTTTTACAGAGGGGGGAAACTGAGGCCCAGAGAGGTGTTGTGGCTTGCCCCTGACCTTGCAGCTGGAATGTGGCAGAGCTTGGACCCCAACCCAGCATCTCTGACTGCTAAATTAGTGTTCTTGGGTCAAGGTTGCCCACTGGTGGCTCAGATTTAAAACTTGAGAGATTTAATTCAAGATCTACTTCTCTCCAGAAACAGCGGAGGATTATGCCAATCCTGAGCCTGCGTGCACACGTGGTCAGCCGGAGCCGCCCCGCAGCTTCCCCTTTTCACCGCGGCTCCTCGCCAGGCTCGCTGTTGACCACAGTCCCCGCCACACCCTGTTGTCTCCCCACCACACCATTTACCATCACACATGGCAGCTGTTTTTTTTCCATAGCGAAGAGATGCTTTTCTATCAAAAGAGGATACGTAAAGGAAATTCCCTTCTGCAAAGCGAAGGGATGCCGGGACTCAGTTGTACAAGCTGTCTAGAACCCAGCTGACCTGGCCTTGGACCGGGCCAGGGGGGCAATGGTTTTCCATTAATATCGCTCCCCGACGAGAGCCCTGGGCCAGAGGGCAAAGCCAAGGGTTTGATCCCAGGCCGCGACTCTGGGTGAGAAAGGACTCGTCCAGGTTCAACCATGGCTCCTCCTTCTGCTGAGCCTTCCCGAATCGAGAGGCTGGAAAGCTGAAAACTTCTGCAGGCTCCCTTACAGCCAGGGGTCTGGAGCACCGAAGGGTCCACAGAGCAGTTGCGTTCACAAGAGACGTGTATTTGGTACCCGCGTAAGTGTGTCAGTGGGAGAGAAGGGAGGCCGCACCCAGGGCATCCAGCCAGCAGGTGCAGGCCAGAGCAAAGCTGGCGCCCGGCGGGACCCAGGAGCTGGGCAGCTGCTACCAGATGGACAGCGATGCTTCCTGATCCTGCGGGAGGAGCCGCCAGGCTCCTCACCACCCACCCCGTGGCCAGTCCCTCAGCGCGGCAGCCTCAGTCCTCCCTGCGATCCTGCAGACACTCATGTGTCGCATCCAACCAGGGAAGCAGCCAGATTTGGCCCATGGGTTTGGGGTAAGAAATGTATTATGGGAGTTCGACCTTCTACAGGGGTCAGAGGAGTTCAGGAAGTGAAATTCTGAAAAGTGGCACCTGGAATCACCAGTGAGGCATGTCCGGCCACCAAAGTGAGTCTGCGGAGAGGCTCCGGAAGAGAAACCGATTGGGGACGCTTGGCCTCTGCAGCCAAGCACCCGGGGTGGGCCAGATGTCAGAAACGAGACCTGGGCGCAGCGCGGAGGACAGCAGCGACACGCTGGAGCCCGAGGGCACACCTGCACCTGTCACCACCTGTAGCCACGGCGACCTTGCAAGAGAAGAGACGGCTGCTCCCCTTCCGCCTTCAAAATCTCACCCAAGTTCCTCTTTTGGTCAATTCTAACTCCGCACCCTTCAAAGAAAGGGATTCTGGGAAACGTAGTTCCAGCCCCACCAGCTTGACTAACCCTCGCGCTCTACCTGGCTGGGTGAATTCTGCTCTCACAACTGACCTGACAGAGACTGCGGGCAATTCTGCGGTGGCGGCTATCGATGCTTTTGTCAACCCAAGGCCTTTTGTTTGCACAATTTCCTACCTTAGGAGCCTGCGGCCGAAGCAACCTGAATCTCACCTTCCCGGCCTTCCTTGCAGTTGCAACGGAAGCATGTGACCTAGACTCAACCAATCAGATACAGCCAGCTGCAGACTCAGCCAACCAAATACCCTCCAAATGGTATTTGCATTTAGACCCAGGGCAACCTGGGTTTACCCGATCCAGATGACGAAGCCATGGAATTCTGCGAAGTGCATTCGGAAGTGTGGGATGCAATCTAGCAAGGAGGCAGACGGGACATGCCCCGTGCCACTGGGGACAGTTGTGATGTCTGGGCCCAGCGACAGTGACGGGAACGTCCTGCCATGTAACCTGGACGTTGTTTGTGGCTGTGCAATCTCCTAGCCAGTCTCTCTGGCCCTCCCTCCTGGAGATCTGTGAATCACATAATGCCCTTTTATAAACTCCTTTCCTGCTCAGATTATGTAGAGTGTTGTTTGCAACTAAAAACCTGACCACATTTAGGGGCGCCTGGGTGGCTCAGTCGGTTGAGCGTCTGACTCTTGGTTTTGGCTCAGGTCATGATCTCATGGTTCATGAGTTCGAGCCCCACATCAGGCTCTGTGTTGACAGCTCGGAGCCTGGAGCCTGCTTCGGATTCTGTGTCTCCCTCTCTCTCTGCCTCGACCCCATTCACGCGCGCTCTCTCTCTCTCTCTCTCTCTCTCTCTCAAAAATAAATAAATGTTAAATACAACAACAACCCAACGCCCTGAACCCTTGAGTCTCAGTTTCCCAAGCTGCACTTAGGAGCAGAACAATCCCCACCTCGTGGACAGTTGAGGGGAGTCAGGGAAAGGGGGCCCAGAAGGCATTTTGTAAACTGACCACGGTGCCCCAGACACTGGGGCAGTTTCATTCGATGGGTCACGGTGCTCATTCGGGAAGCAGGTGGTCCAGTTTGAACCCTGGCTCTGGCACTGACCTGCTATGTGACTGTGGGCAAGTCGCATTCCCCGTCCTGCCCCATGGAGTGATCAGAAGACCTAAAGATTACAGCATGGGAAACCTCAGCTCAGGGCTCAGCATGGGGGCAGGGAGGGGGGGGGGGGGGGCGGGGGGGGTGAGCCCGCCCCAGTGATGCTGGAAGGTACATGGGTGATCTTTGCTTCCCTGGATTAAAGAAAGTAAATAGGGGCGCCTGGGTGGCTCAGTCGCTTAAGCGGCTGACTTCGGCTCAGGTCATGATCTCGCGGTCCGTGAGTTCGAGCCCCGCGTCGGGCTCTGTGCTGACAGCTCAGAGCCTGGAGCCTGTTTCAGATTCTGTGTCTCCCTCTCTCTGCCCCTCCCCTGTTCATGCTCTGTCTCTCTCTGTCTCAAAAATAAATAAAACGTTAAAAAAAAAAAAGTAAATAATAATGTCGATGGTGTCCTGATGTGCCCTGGTATGAAAGTTGAAGTCTGGAAAACATTTCTATGTTTGAAACACAAGTCTGATTTAATGCCACTCAATTGTAAATTTAAAAACGGTTAAAAGGGCAGGAGGCGCCCGGGGGGCTCAGTCAGTTCCGCGTCTGACTCCGGATTTCAGCTCAGGTCGTGATCTCACAAACCGTGAGATCAGGCCCCGTGCTGGGCTGTGCACTGACATCAGGGACGGGGCCTGCGTGAGATTCTCGCCTCTCTCTCTCTCTCTCTGCCCCTCCCCCACTTGTGCCTGTGTGTGCACTCTGTCAAAAATAAACATTTTTTTAAATGGTTAAAAGGGCAACGTTTGCTGTATTTTACAACTTTTTTTAAAGAAATCAATAACGTACTATACCAAAAATCATTGAATTACACACTTCAAGTGGGTAGATCGTACGGTATGTGAATTGCAACTCAGTAAAGCTGTTAAACCGCCCACATGGCTTCCCATCCCTTTTGGAGCACGGCGCAAACCCCAACCTCTCTCCCTGTCTCCCTCTCTGAGCTCATCGCCCCCCGCCCCCACCTGGGATCCCTCCATTCTGGCCTCCCTGGCCGGCCTTCCCTCCCCGCAAGAGGCCGGGTCCCCGCCTCAGGCCTCTTGCGTGCCTTCTTCCTTCTGCCCGGGATGTTAGCAGCTCTCGGCTCTGCCGCGCCTTGCGATCACTGAGCAGCCTTCCGTGACAGACGCCCAAGCCCCACCTCCGGGGGTGGGAGGTCGTTATTCCGGGAGAGCAGGTAGGGTCTCACCAGTCACCGATTTCACATCTTGCTGGGTGCTTCTAATGATCTGCCAGCATTAACGACCGCTGCCCTCGTCGTCACGGCTCGGTACCCCCTCCTTCAGGTTTCTGCTCGCCGTCCAGCTCCCTGGGGGGGGGGGGGGGGGGGGGCCGTGCCCCATCACACCCTGCCTCCCTTACTCACCTGATGCAACACCGTCCCGCCTAGGACTGCATCCTATGCCTATTTGCTTCCCGTGGAGAGTGTCAGAGGGAGGAGCAGAGAGGCCGTTCAGTGCTGTGTCCTCAGTGCTTAGTTCATGCGGCGTCCGGGGAAGCAGCTGTCACCCGAATGAACTTTGGCCCAGCTTCTCTCTGTCCCCGGTGGTCCAGCTCGGGCTCTGTGGGGCTGCAGTTCTAGGCGGCGGCCACCAGGTGGCGAGAGTGCCCAATCGCGTTCCAGGCCGCGGCAGCAGGCCCTGCCCCCACGCCAGGCCACTGGTCAAAGTAGCGAGGGCCATGGCCCTGGCCGTGGCCGTGGCGGACCCAACTGTGTCCTCCTTCTTCTCCTTTGTAGATTCAAAGTCATCGGGCATCGGCAGACACTCGACCGGGACCAAAGCCAGAGAGGAAGGCCCTGCAGCCCTGTCCTCCCAAGTCCTCCTCCTCTCGCCTAGCCACTCACAGACCCTCTGGTGCAGCCTCGGGGACCCCGGGGCCACTGTTTGGGGACCGAGGACCCGTGCACTGGAGGCTGTGACATGCACGGTCTTCTTACAACCCAGGGTCACGTGTCCACAGGGGAACAAAGGGGCCCCAGACCTGAGCCTTAGGGAGCAAAGCCCGAGGCCTCAGGTTCAGTAGAAAAGGAAAACAACACAGCAGGTCGGGGGTCAGGTGCTGCCCGTTTCTGTTCCAAAAGGAAGGAAACCTGCCTCCCCGCGAGTGTCCATAAATACAGACTGAGGGATGCGGAGGAGGGGGCCCTGGGAGAGCCATCGAGGCTGGGAGCACACCCGTGGCTTTTCAAATTTGAGGCATGGACCTAGCTCCATAAATAGCAAATTCAACATTTTTTTAAAGGCACCGGTTTCTCTACCGCTGAGTAAGCCACGTTATCCTCTGGTGTCTCTCCTTCCTCTCTGGGAGGCTGCAACGGGCGACCGCTGGGGGCAGGGTCCGGGGGCCGAGGTGTCCCTGCTCAAATGTCACCCCAACTCTAGGAGCTCTGTAGCCTTCCAAGCTCTCGGGACACAGCAGTGACCGGATCAGCCTTCCCCTCACAGAGCTCACGTTTGAGTGGGAAGTCATAAATATGTATGAACTTTGCTCAAGGACATGAAAACCAGGAAGAGACAGAGGATAATGGGGGGAGGGGAGTGGCTGCTTCAAGAGGTGACGTCTGAAAGCTGATGCCAGCGACAGAGGGTGTGCCAGGCCAAGGGCACAGCAAGTGCAAGGGCCCCGGGGGCCGAGGCTGGAGCCGGCTTGCTGGAGCTAAAAAAAAAACGGGGCGACAGTGCGGTCCTGCTCACAGCCTCCGCCTCTTCCCCTAAAGGGGGCTGTGGCCCCCGCCCCTCTGTGGACTTCAAATGAGAAGGGAGGTGCCCATCCGTGCCCAATGAAAGGAAGCCGAACAAATTTTTAACTCAAAAAAAGACAATGCCCATTTACTGGAAAGAGCACTTTAATAGGAGTCCAATTAGAGTCTTTCACCAGCTCCATGGCCTTGAGCTACTTTTTTTTTAATAGTTATTTTGAAAGAGAGAGAAACAGAGAGATACTAAGGGCAAGGAAGGGAGGGGCAGAGAGAGAGAGAGAATCCCAAGCGGGCTCCGCATTGTCAACGCAGCGCCCGATACGGAGCTCGAACTCACCAACTGACCTGAGCTGAAATCAAGAGTCAGGCGCCTAACCAACTGAGCCGCCCAGGAGCCCCTGAGCTAGTTACTTCTTTGGGCCTATTTCTAGACAAACCCATGGCGGGTGACATTAGGATGGTGAACAGCCCCTTCTGGCTTGGCTTACACCACACGAACGCGGTGGGCCACAGACCGCGGGACGTCCGGTGCCCTCTACACCGAAGGAGCAGCCACGCCCCCACCTTGCGGCTCATCAGCCACGCGAAGCTCACAGCGTCTTCGTACCCACTGGTCCCCGTCTGGGACGCTCACCCAAACTCATCTTCCCGCAGCCAAGCTCTTCGTTCTGACCTGGGGTCAAAGGTCACCTCCAAAGACAAGCCCCAGAACAGTCCCAGTGAGAGCAGCCACCTGTCGGCCCTCGGTCCTTTGAACATATCCCCATCGTGTTCCTTCCACAGCAGTGGTCAGCGCACGGCCTGCGGCTTGACTCCAGCCCATTCCCTGCTTTGGTACGGCCCGTGAGCTGAGAATGGGGTTTACATTTTTAAATGGTTGAACAAGAAACATCTTGTGACCCAGGACAGTTAAATGACCGGGGTGTCCCTGAGCAGAGCGGGGGGGTCACACGCTCCCCAGGGAGCTCGCCTAAGCTCAGGCCCGCCATCCAAGCCACAGAAAGACCGTCGCCTCCCCTCTCGCTGTCTTGCTAAGACTGGTCAGGGTTTCCCCCTTGTTTCTCGGTCTCTGTCAGTAAATTCCAAGGAGCCGGGGCTTCCCGGGAAAAACGCCCACCGGGGGCCCTTCACTTCCAGTGTGCCCGCCGCCCGTGGGGATCCTTCCTGTGCTCTCACGGCCCCGACTCCTGTGCTGGGGCGTGCGAATCGGACACGGCCATCCCGACCGGATGGAAAACTGCGAAGTTGAGGACGACCGAGCCATTTTTCCAAAACAGTTTAATTAAAAAAAGGTGAAGAATCTGAAAAAACCGGGGGGAGGGGTGGAACCCAAAAAAGCACACCGTGGGAGTGCACTGGCTCAGTCACAAAGAAACGCCGTCATCGAAAAAGATATTTAAGTTTAATACAAATTTTATACAAAGAAAATGTGAAAAAATACTTCCATATGCTAAAAGCAATTAGGCTTCGCAAATAAGGCCAGCTAGGCTATTTTTTTTTTTTTTTTGACACCTGCAATTCACAAATGTTCTTTCTCTCTTTTTCTTCTATACTCTCTTTTTAGTTCTTCTCTAATATGTATGGGGAACTAGCTGGAAACTGTACAATTCACATCCTCTTATCAACAATGAAGAGAAAGTAAACAGGACTAAAATATACAACAGAATGTACTGGAATGATACCGTACAGTTAATTTTCTCATATACATACATCACCTTTTTGCTTTGTTCAATGCGTTTTGTTCGACACAACATACAAAATGGTACTACCGTATACGTAGTGTGACATGTGACAGGGAGTGTGGCCGGCGTCTGGCATTCTCTCCCACTGCCTTTGTTTCATGCTTACATAAAAACGTAAAATCCCATCGTATAAATAATACATACATGCTTCATCCCGGACTCCCATGTCCTCTGCGTGCATCCTGCCTTTGAGTTTCTCACTTCCAAGAGGCACAGCATCTCTTACCAAGTATGTGTGAGTGTGTGTAAAAGGAACCACAAAGCAAAGAAAAGACTTCTCTTTGTTCCAGAGCTTAGGACGCCTAACACTTTCTCTGCTCTCTTCGGCTGAGCTGAGCGGGGCTTGCTTCTTCTGTGTATCTTCTGTAAACAAGGACCTGATTTCTTCCCTTTTCGAGTAGTCATTGCTGAAATCACACAAAATAAACTAGCTTCTCCCTGTCCTTCGGGGCCAGAGAGCTTGCATTTTATAACACAGTAACGTAGTATTGGAAAGGGGCCAATGGCTTGACGTGATGTGCCCACGACGGCACAGATCCTGTGCCGAAAACTCCTGATTCCAATGTGCTGCATACAGACGTATGAATGAAAACGGCTCACTTTCCCCCGGGGCGTCCAAGGACGAGGGCCTGTGTGCCACGGCGATCCTGGGGCCTAGTCACCATGCCACAGGGACAGCCGGGCTGACCAACCATCCCTCCTCCTCCAACGTCAAAACATTCCTTTTGTGGTTGGGTGTTTCTTGTTTTTTTAATCGTTTTTCTTTTTCTTTCTTCTTTTTTTTTTTTTTTTTTATAAGTTAAAGTCAATACAAATATAAAAAGGGGAAGGTACTCTAGGTTCAA
Source organism: Panthera pardus (assembly GCF_024362965.1). Taxonomy (NCBI): domain Eukaryota; kingdom Metazoa; phylum Chordata; class Mammalia; order Carnivora; family Felidae; genus Panthera; species Panthera pardus. The sequence goes on along the minus strand of NW_026526821.1, from coordinate 14,021,300 downwards.
TGACATCCACAAATTGTACATTATTTACATCTAAAGCATAGATTTCGTGTGGGTCAAACAGTCCTCAGTCAATGCTAATGCCGGACGCACTGTAGTGTGGGCTGCCCTCCGAGTCGAGGGCCAAGGCCAAGTCGGGGTGTCTGGAATTCTCAAGTCTGAAGGAGGCTCTCCTGTCTCAGGTTTCCTTGCCGCTTCCTGTTGCCCTGGTGTCTGGTTTCTTCTTCCTCCACGGGGTGGGTGGCTTGTGTCGCGACTTGTCCCTAGTCCCAGAAGGTGTCCAGCCGAGACTCTTTCGGGAGGAGGCTCTTCGAACTGGCACTGGCGTTGTGCTCAGAGCGTGTGGATCCTCGCTTCTCGTCGCTGCTGCCCCAGCAACTAGACTTACTGCCCCGGGAATGGTCTGTGGAGGAGAAGCAACAAGAAGCGATGTTGAGCCTTCCCGCCACCTCCACTGCAGCAGAGCCACCCGGCCCCCTGCCCCGCGGCTCCCCTCCGGGCGGCCTCCCGCCGCCTCCCAGCGCGCGTGGGTCTCTAGAGCACAACTGTACGGCCGGTTAGACAAACACAAGGGCACCACATCACAGAGGATCGAGATGGGTGATGAGGGCACCGAAGTGCCCAGGGAGGCACCTCTCACGCGGTACCTGGAACCACAGACCCGCGGTCATGACAGAAGGACACCAAGCACTCAGGTGCTTCTGTGTCCACGCCGGCTGCTGGAAAAAGGCACCAAAATGTGGCGATAGTTTTCCTTCCTCCTATCAGAATTTCTTCGGTCAATTTACAGACAACTCGAAAAGCAGACCTATAACCAAACCACCTAAGGCAGAGGATCACAGAGGAGGAGGAGGAGGAGGAGGAGGAGGAGGAGGAGGAGGAGGAGGGGGGAGAGGCCAGAATGGTTATGTCCGGCTGGACACACACACACCCACGGACTCCCATCAGGGACAGGTTGCAGGGTCCCTGGAGGATACAGAACCAGAGTTAAGACCCAGGACAGCTTCGAGGACGCGTGACCACAAAAAGCTCAACAGTGGCTGAGAAGATCCGAGGCAGGTGAAGGAAGAGGCAGAGGAGGGAGTCCGTAAGCTGCCACACAGCTCAGCTCAGGCCAGCACGGGTGACGGCAAGGGACCCGTCAGCATGCCAAGGCCCCATCAAGCCTGGGATCGTCTGCCAAGTTCAGAGAGGCTGGGATGAAATTTTGTTTTTAAATTTCTGGAGGTGGGATGGTAACATTCAAAGAAGCCAACGGTCAAGCTCGGGGACAGAATGAGAGTGAGAAAGGGACCAGATCAGAGCCGGGGAATGCCATTTCTTACCGCCTGGTACCAAGGAACGTGTACACTTAGTCATGTGTTCCTGTTTTGGAAGACAAGTGGCAAAGAGAGAGAAAAGTCTCCAAAGTGATGTGTTCATTCAGGAGACTTCTCTTTGGCCATTTGCATCAGTGACCAAAAGGGGGCAGTATTCTGGCAGGCAGTCCTGAATCCACCTCCTCTTCCTGGTTCTTCCCTACCCGTGAAGCCTACGCGGATGGTTCTTCTCGAAGGTCTCTGGGAAGCAGTGCGCTCGGTCATCGTCCAACAGGACAAAAATCCCACAACGGTGCAGTCAGGTGAAGGCAGACACCGGGCCTGAGCTCAGCACGGCACCTGCACCACGGACCGGGCCGGCCACCGTCCACGGGACCTGGGCCCTCACGCAGACGGGACACGGGGCACTGGCTGGTTCGGCCAATCACCGCAGGGGAGAATCGGGACCTCTATGGACAAGGCCAAGGCTGATCCCTTCCACGAAGCACACCGTACACTCTGGCTCTCGTCTCCTACCGCGGTTTTCAGCGGCCACGAGAGGCCCAGCTGAGAAGCGCGGAGGCCAGAGCGAGACGCGCCGCTCACAAGGACAGCAGAAAACAAGACGACGATGACGCACGCACAGCCCGAGGCTTCCGCGGGTCCCGGCCGCGTCGGTGAGGCAGGGCCGTACTTCCCCTTCTGGGCTGGGTAGCCGGGGCATGGCCGGGGTGCGGGCGGGTTGCTTGCCACACAGCTGCCGTGGGCTGAAGAGACACGGCCCAGGCAGCCTCGGTGTCCGTCAGGGAGCTCAGGTCGCCACGAGCCAGGCACCCGCTACACACTCAGCACCGTTAGCCCTGTTCTCTCCGCGCCACTCTCCGACCCTCACAGCGACGAGTGCTTCTTGTCCTAATGGGCATTTTTAAACCACGAAAGGGGGGGGGGGGGGGGTCACTGGACGCAGTGCTGCATTACAGGCGGGAAGCGAGGTACCCAATGGCACAAAAGCAACTCTGTAGGCCACATTCTTTAGCGTGTTGGAAACGCAATTCTCAGAACCACCAGCTCTGCCAACAGCCTAATCCGACCAGCAAAACCATAGGTGCGAGAACCACACTAAGGCGGGAAACAGCACCCAAGGAATCCGGATTCTTTTGGGGGAATGAAAACTCTACCGTAGCCAAGCCTGACGGAGGACAAGGCCGGGAGGGGAGGGCAAGGAAGGTGCCGCGGTGAGGACTGAGCAAGGGGATACAGATGACATATCGAGTGACCAACGTCCTCGGCCACGATGATGGGACCGCAACAAATAACGTCTGGAAACGAAGAGCCAGAAATTAGTGATATGAAAGGAGTTTCAATAAAATAAGGGGCACGGTGAAGAGCTTGGTGGGGAAATCACGACAGGTATGACAAGAGAAGGAAACAGGAACTGCAGGAGAGAGCACAGCCGTGCCACAACGGAACCGTCATCATGGCACTCGGCGGGCCGGGCAACGCACAGCACGCTCAGGATGGCGGGCACCCGGACTGAAGTTCTCCGGCTTGGCCAACTGCCGAGCGTGGGGCGGTTAAGGGTCAGAATGCGCCTGTTCTCAACCTCGAGGAAGGGAAGTCACAGCGAAGCAGAGGGCGGTCTCAACACGGTCGGGGGTGGGGGGGGGTGCAAGGGGGGGGGGGGGCGCCGAGAGAGGGGTCCACAGTCGCTGTCGCTAGCTCTCAAATCCAGAACTAAAGCATGAGTGTTGTCCTTGACCCATGGAACCTCCAGAGCACAGAAATGGTGACATCCTTCATTTGGGAGGAAGGGGAGAAGAGCGGTCATCAGTGACCCCAACCCTCACCTTCATAAACCAGAAGTCAGCAAGCAAGGTCTAAAACTAACGCTCAGAAATAGGAGCACAGGGAAATACATTATTTGTAAGGAGAGGGAAGTACCAGAGACATCACTGGGGACAGGGCCTAGGAACTGTCTCTTACTATAACTATACGCATGTTTTACTTCGAAATCTTAAAACTATTATTTATTTGGGGGGGGGGGTGCCCACAGAGAGAGAGAGAGAGAGAGAGAGAGAGAGAGAGAGAGATCCCAAGCAGACTCCACATTCTCAGCACAGAGCCCGATGTGAGGCTTGAACTCAGAAACCATGAGATCGTGACCTGAGCTGGAATGGAGTCAGATGCTTACCCGACTGAGCCACCCAGGCGCCCCCAAAATCTTAAAAGACAAGCAAATAGCAAGGAAGCACGTACCCCCACGGAACCTTTCTCCCGCCCCCAGACTCCTCACCACACCCTCCCGGCACCAGTAGGCACGGAGAACCCCGGTGTGTCCAAAGCCCTCTTTCCTCCACAAGGTTTCGTCTGCACGGTCACCAACATCAAGAGCTGGCGGAAGTTAGACGTACGAGGAGTTCGAAGAGGACAGCGAACGAGTCCGCGTTTCTGCTCTGACACAAGTACCGGCTTGGGTGAGAAACAGAGGAAGGGGGAAGACAGAGGACACCGTCCTGACTGGGCCCCGGGCACCTCCGTCTCCCTCCTGCTCACACTCTGGGCTGTCGTGGCAACACTTCCTGGAAAACGCTCCCTCTCCTCCAGTTTCTGACGGGGAGCACCACGGTGCTCCCCCTCGGCTAATATGCCTTCCGTCCCGCCTCGTCCCGACTCCGAAACGCGGACGCCTCCTGAGTGCGGTCCCGGACACACCTCTTCCTTTCGCCAAGACCCGTAGAGAAGGTCCCTCCTGCTGAGGACACCCTGGGATTCTAACCTTGTCTCTTTGCGAGACAAGGTCTCAAAACCCCATTTAGAATTTAAAAGCTCCGCGGTTATTCAGGGCTTAGGGCTCGGTGGTGACCGGACCGAACGAGTCTTACGGAAACGTCTGCCTGGGCTGGGGAAGGAGGCAGGGCAGCCTGGAGGCCGTGCCGTTCGTTCAATATGGTGGCCACTAGCTCCGCGATGCTATTTAAATAAAGTAATATAAAATGTTAAATTCTATTCCTCAGTTACGTCAGCCACAGTTCAAGGGTCCGACAGCCATGTGTGCAGGCGACTACCACAGGGAACGGGGCGGATACAGAACCACGCCATCATTGCAGAATGTTCTGGGGGACAGCACCGCTCTAGGGGCAGATGCAGGGTGTCAAGAAAGAAGCTGGAGGCACAGGAGGATATTTAAATGCCTAAGGAAGGAAGCAGCTGAACACGACATCTGGCTACGACAGAGGCTGGATACGGAAAGGCCGGCGAGGCTGGAGGAAGGCGTGAAGGAGGCCTGGGTGCTGGAAGGGGAGGCAGGGCCTGGCTGTGCTCCCCGGAAGGAACAGGCAATGCCACGTGCTGTCAGTGACATTGGAGGGATGGGCTGGGAGGTCTGAAACAGAGAACCGCGGAAGCTGCCCTTGTGGAGAGTGCAAACAGAGGCTGAAATGCAACAAGTTTGGTAAGATGACCAGGCAGATGGAAACGTGTGCTTCTGAGGTCAGCGGTCAAGATCAGCGTGTGTGGTGCAATGAGGGTGTCCCGAGCGATCTTCTCTGGCTGAGCTCCAATGCCGGCTGCGGGGGAGTTAAGAGATAGATGGCTGGGGTGTGAGCAAGGCAAGGTTTTGCCAAATGGACATGTGGAGAAAACCAGAAGGTGTGGAAGACTGGGTTCCATTAGCGAGGGTGCTGCTGGGATGAGCCGTGGAAACCAAGCTGGGGAAGGAGGGAGGTGAGGAAAGGAAACAGTTAGTAGGTCTGGAAGCTGGGGCAGCGGGGAGAAGCCACATCTACAGCCCTGACTTTCCCCCAGACATCGGTGCCTTATTAGCTGAGCCACACAAAACGGCCAACCGTTTTTGACTCACGATTTCCTAGGGGTCAACTTAAGTATTCCCAATGCAGCGGGTGAGAGCACGTGTGGGGTCAGAGAATTCTGGACTGAAGTCCAGGCTCCAGTAGTTAAGTCACTGAGTTACTTGTGCATGTAACTTAACTTCTCTGGGCCTCAACGTCCTCGTCTGCATAATGGGAACAGTAACTTCTCTCACCGAAGTTGGGAATAAACACAATGAAGTGTCCAACCGCTTCATGCTCTTCTCCTAAGCACCCATTAAATGCTCTTCTGACTTCCCTTAAAGCTCCAGAAGACAGGGGCGCCTGGGTGGCTCAGTCGGTTGAGCGTCCGACTTCGGCTCAGGTCGTAATCTCGTGGTCCGTGAGTTCGAGCCCCGTGTCGGGCTCTGTGCTGACCGCTCAGAGCCTGGAGCCTGTTTCGGATGCTGTGTCTCCCTCACTCTCTGACCCTCCCCCGTTCATGCTCTGTCTCTCTCTGTCTCAAAAATAAACGTTAAAAAAAATTAAAAAAAAAAAAAAAAAAGCTCAAGACAGGAGTTGTCTGCCTTGTTCACCCCTAAATCCTCAGCCCTAGCACAGGACCTGGTCCCAGAGACACTCAACAAACTCTCACACGCCTCCAACCCTCTGCGAAAAGCCTAGAGCCATGCATCCTCCAAGAACCTAAAGCGGAATTCAGAATCTTGCCCTCCCTCCCTTCCCCGATCCCGTCCCCTCCCTGTCCCCTCCCCCCCATCCTGTCACCGAGGGACTCCTCCAAGATTATTTTCTCTGCGTCCACCCAACCAGTACCAAGTCACCAACATCTTCTGCCCCTGGGCTAGGGAATACCTCGTCACCGAGAAGTGCAATAGGGCAGATCTCCCAGCCAGCGTCCCGTCTGCAGTCCCCCTGGATGAGACAGATTCCATACTGCCCGCCACCCTCCATGCTTATCCCACCTCGCAGCTCAAAACCTCAACAGCGCCCCCTGTCGGAAGCCATGGTCCCCCTACCCTGGGCCTCGCTCACACCACCTGGGCAATTCTGACCCATCCACAACCCTCCTACAGCCTGCGTATTCCAGGTTTTTACTCTAAACTCATTTTAAACTTCAATAAAAAAGGAATTGTATATTGCTACCTAGATCGCGGGCAGAAAATCCATAATCCTCACCACAGGTAGAGGGCAGCTCTACAAACACACATAATGAAAACCAAACCGTAGTCTTAACGTCCAGGTAAGTCTTTGCGAAAAGGAGAAACTAGAAAACATCAAAGAGATGTGCAAGGCATCTTAGCGCTAAACTGAACTGTTCTCAGAGATTTAGTCAGGGGACTGAAGGCAAGGGAGAGGTAGGTTTTCAATAGGCGGTTCAATCGTATTTAATGCCAAGTTCTCATTCTCCCTCAAGTCAGCTCCTGCTACTCCCTCTTAGCCCCGCCCTCCATCTGAATCCCAGTCTCCAGCCCCCTGGGGAAACCGTCCCCACCTATGCAAACAAAGGACATCAACTTCTTCCTTGGCGCACTTAATACAGAGACAGGAAATAAAATTTTCGGCTTTCCGCTTAAGGGAATCATCCAAAGGAGAAAAAGATCCTGGAGCTAAGGGACCTTCAAGTAAGCAAATTGTCCTCAACGGGGGCACCGCACCCTCTTTGAACCCTCTGGAATCACCCAAAACTCGGAAGGATGCAGGAAAATGACCCTTTGGGCGAGAACAGAGGGTAGCTCAAACCCCACGTAAGAGGAAAAACTAAAAATTTCAGTCTCAGAAAACAGCCCAAAACAGCCTACTGGGTTATTCCCCAAGAAGAAAGGTTTCTACAGAAACATCATCCACCTAAAAAGTTTCTTTTCCCTAAAGGCTCAAGTGCCCTCATCCACTAACTGCGGATGCTGGGACCTCAGGAACAGAGTTCCAGATGGTTTAATTTACTGTGGTCATTTCCCTGAGGGCGGAAGAAATGCCCGAGCTACATGCACACCTCTACCCCACCCCAGGTCAGCAACAGAACCCTCTTTTATGTGGGACCCCCATAAATAAAACAAATGGAGGTAAATACTGATCAGTTTGGAGGGTGCCTGAAAGCTACCTTGCCCAGCCACTCCCTCGCCCCCCCCACAATGACCTGCCCGGGGCACCCCCAAAGATCCCTAAGGATCCACAGTGGTTGGAAAACCACTGCCATAAACCCTTAAAGATCTCCCTGAGAAAATGGCTTCCCCTCTGCCCGTGAGGAATGTGAGAGCACCGTTCACCCACCAGGGGGCAACATACCAGAGCCTTGGTTGGAGCCTAAGAGAATGGAGGAGGGCGTCTCCCTGGAGCCAGAAAGGTCGAGGGTCTAAAAATACAAAAAGAGAGAGATGGACACAAGGCACGGGGGCCAATGTAGCCCCCCAGGGAAGCCCAGGGATCCATGGGGGTGCTCATCACTGCCCCCAAGGCACCTTTGTGCCCTCTGCCTGGTATGCTCAGGCAGGGGAGGCCAGGTCGGCTGGGGTGGCCCTACACCTGTGCTCTGTCTCCCAGAATGAAGAGGGTGGAACACAGCAATGGGGTGCGCCCTTACTCAACTCTACAGCCTTAGCTTCTAGAACATTCACTGTGCCCTCAACTTCCTTCACTGACCTACCTACCGTCCAGATTTGTGCCACATCCAAAAAGGAGGTATATTACTTCAAAACTATGTCAGCTCGCTTTCATTTCACATTAACCTCTTACCAGGCTATATTGTCAATGAAATCAAAGGGTTTTGATGGCATAAGAACTTAATTCTTCTCCTAAGACACACTGAAATAAATACATGATGACTACGCATGTAAAACATGATCAATGTGCCACCGAAAATACCTTCTGCAGACGACCCATGTTGCATATGCCACACACTGGGAAGTAGGGGGTGCGACCTTTCCTGGCCAATATGGCGGCTACTAGCACCGTGTGACTGCTTGTATTTGAATTAATTAAATAAAATTTCAAAGTGCGAGAGTCTCTGCTCACACCAACTCCGGTCCAAGGGCTCAACAGCCACGTGTGGCTAGTGGATACCATACTGGGCAGAGCAGACACAGAACACTCCCATCATCACAGAAGGTTCTACTGGACAACACTGTGATAAGCTTTGAGAGTCCCCAGAGAGCAGCTGCCGAATCACACGAATGTCAACTCGGGCTCCGCGTCGCTCTGTCCCTGCCCGCATGCCCACTGGTGAAAAGGAGGCCTGCTAAGCCTGTCACCCCCACCAGCAGTCTGACTGCCCCACCTTGAAGACAGACCTCCCACAACATGGGACTTGCAGAGGAGACAGGCATGGGGACAGGTCCTGAGACGCCACCTGGCCCTAAGTGTTGGTGTCACTGGCCAAAGGCGAGCAGCTTACTCACCGAGCCGCTGTCCTTGCTTTTCTCCGTGGAAGGCTCCTTGTCTTTCGAGGTGCTGGCGGCATCCGTAGGGGCCGCCTGTGTGCCAGAAGACTTGTTTAGTGTTTCTGTGTTTACCTCGGCGTCTGCTTCCTGCTGAGGAGCAGTAGCTGGGGGGGGGAACGGAAGAGAGAAGCCATGTATAAGCTGAGGGCCACGGCTTCCAGAACCACAGGAAGCCGCGCACTGCACGAGGCCACGCCATCGCTCGGAACAACTCTGACCCGACTGCTGTCTGTAACAGAGGCACCTCTGCTCAGTCCCACCCAGGAGAACAGGCCCAAAGTGGCCAGGACTCCAAAGTTTTCCAGAAGCTGAAATTCCAGACATTGTGCGAAAATATGTGAATTTTTAGTAGTTCATTAATTCAAGTTTTGTTAAGTCATCCCAGACCCAAAAGCATGGCGGGAGAACAAATGAAGCCCGTCAGCAGAACCAGCCTGGAATTGGGATCTAGCATTACTCATTTCACAATTTCTAATTTTAGATCGATTTTATCCCCGTAGACTTCCTTCCTTCCGAGGCAGGGCTGGGAAACCCATGTGAAAAACGACACGATGGCAAAGACAGAGTCTCTGGAGATGCTAGGAGCTTGGACAAACTGAAAAAGAGCATTTGAGAGGAATTTCAGAAGGACGGACATTATAATGCCACAAAGAAAGGAAAACTGAAGGACATTTTGGCCATCTTGTCATAACAACAACAATGGGTCATCAGACACATTACAGAACGTAGGAGAATTTAACTCTACCGCTAGAAGAGATTTAAAGTAGCCATTAGGAAGACATCTCCCTAAAGGACAAAGGACCCAACAACGTATAGTTCAATACTGCCTTTTTAAAATAACGAAATACACAAGACCTCTCTAGAGCGAGAGCTGGCAACCCAGTGCTACTTGTTTTTGTGAATAAAGTTTTACTGGAACAAAGCCTCGCCCACCACTTACACCTTGTCTATGACTGTCCTCTCCCTAAATCAGTACAGTAGAGCAGCTTCAACAAATCGTAAAATATTTATTCTCTGGACCTTCACAGAAAGCATTTGCCAACTCCTGGCCGCTGGAGTGCTTCTCAATCGTGGTCACCTATCACCTTCCAATTTTTGCCAGTGTGAAAGACACACTGCCTTGTCGTATTATTCATGTATTTTTTTTTTTTTAACGTTTTATTTATTTTTGAGAGAGAGACAGTGAGACAGAGAGTGAGCAGGGGAGCGGCAGAGAGAGGGAGACACAGAATCCGAAGCAGGCTCCAGGCTCCGAGCTGTCAGCACAGAACCTGATGCGGGGCTCCATCTCGCGAACAGTGAGATCATGACCCGAGCTGAAATCGGACATTTAACCGCCTGAGCCACCCAGGTGCCCCTATTTATGTAATTTTAAATTAAATTCTTCAAAATGGAAAGTAATAAACTAATAAAGCTAATACTATTTGTCAGAAATACAAGCTAACTGTAAAAACTCTTGAATTTTGGCTCAGGTCATGATCTCGCCGGGCGTGGGACGAGCCGGGAGTCGGGCTCTGTGTTGACAGCATGAAACCTGCTTGGGAGTCTCTCTCCCTGCCCCTCCACCGCTCGTGCACGCAAACATATTCTCTCTCTCAAAATAAACCAACTTAAAAAAAATAATTAAAGAGCAGGATTTCTCAGTATCAGTACGACTGACATTTAGGGCCAGATCATTCTTCGGCCCGGGGGCGGGAGGGGGGCCCGTCTGGCGCACCGCGCGGGGTTCGGCGGCAGCATCCCTGGCCTCTGCCCTCCGGAGGCCGGCGGCCCGCCCCTCGGTTAGGATGACCACACACGCCTGTGGTCCCTGCCGGCGTCTCGGGGTGGGGACCGAAATCACCGCACCGAGAACCACTGCCACATGAAACGACAGTCCGGGCAAGTAACAGAAGGAGGCCCCACGTTCACAACAGCCGTGCCTCAAGCGTCCGCCGGGCGCGCGCACGCTGCCCGCTCGTGCGTGACGGTCACGGTCGTCCGGCGAGACCCGCCAGGGCCCGGGCAGGCCGCGCGTGGCCGTACCTGACTGCGTACAGGACTTCATGTGCTCGGGCCAGTGGGCCTGCTGGCAGGGGTAGTCGCAGTAGCTGGTGTTCCAACAGCAGTAGAAGATGGCCTCCTTCTTGCAGTTGGCGCACCACTGCTTCTTCTTGGTCTCGTCCACCGCCTGCTGCTTCTCCAGCTCCAGCTGCTTCTTCACCTCGGCGATGAGCCGGTCCCGCTCCTGCTCCAGGCTCTGCCGCATCTCCGCCATGGTCAGCTCTGATGGGCGAGGGGAGAGGACATGGGCTGCATCACTAGTCCCCCCACTCCCCCGCCCGGGGCTTGGAGACTTTCACACCAGATCGGAAAGGGAGTCCAGGACGGGGATTCCAACAGACACGGGTGCGGGTCCTGGCTCGGAGGGGGCTCAGCTGTGCAACACCCCTCCCCCCCAACAGGCGAGTAACCTAGCCTTGCCGAGCCCCAGTATCTGCATCTGCAAAACGAGAGTTCGTCACGTGATCAGACAGAGCTGCGCGGTGAGAGAGAACGCCAGGTGCCTAGCATGCAGGGAGCCCGGAGCCCCACGGGGATCCTGGGGGAAGTCGTCAAATAAACCCGTGACCCAATTTCCACGAAGCCCACTCTGAGTTTTGTCACCAGCATGGACTTTTCTAGCAACCAAATACTACAAGGCACCTCGTGTTACACCCTGGATCAACTCACTTCACCTTCATACTAATCCTGGGAGACCAGCTCTAACCAGACCGTTCCTTTCGGGGGCGCCCAGGCGGCTCAGTCGCCAAGTGTCGGGCTCTTGCTTGCGACTCAGGTCATGATCTCATGGTTCCTGAGTTGGAGCCCCATGTGGGGATCCCTGCTTGGGATTCCTCACCCCTGCCCCCCCCCTTCTCTCTCTCCAAAATAAATAAATAAGCTTTAAAAAAAAAAAAAAACCCTTTCATAGATGAGGAAACTGAGGCATACAGCCAATAAGGGCACAGCTGGCACTAGAGCTCAGACACACTTTCTATTCGGTGAGCTCAGTGGCCATGGAGTAAATCTACCAGACAGGGCGTTATGACTCGCTCTGACCGATCAACTACCAAAGTGCTCAGTCCGCTGGGGCTTCTCTAATTTCACTTCAGATAGGAAAGTTCCCATGCCATTCACCCTGGGGCGGGGGTGGCCTGCACACCAAAAGAAAAGTAAATGATCCCGCTAAAATTCGTTAAGATTCTCTTACTGAAAATTACAAACAAAAACAAAACAACAAGCACACATGCACACGTCTAAAAAAAACACCAGGGGGCGCCTGGGTGGCGCAGTCGGTTGAGCGTCCGACTTCAGCCAGGTCACGATCTCGCGGTCCGTGGGTTCGAGCCCCGCGTCAGGCTCTGGGCTGATGGCTCGGAGCCTGGAGCCTGTTTCCGATTCTGTGTCTCCCTCTCTCTCTGCCCCTCCCCCGCTCATGCTCTGTCTCTCTCTGTCCCAAAAATAAATAAAAAACGTTGAAAAAAAAAATTTTTTAAAAAATAAAATAAAAAAAATTAAAAAAACACCAGGAAAAGAAAATTACCCCCTTGCACTTGTGTTAGACGCCAGCTTTCTGTCCCTTTAACTAGAAGCCTGCAGACCATGGGCACGTTCTGGCCAGCCCGCAGGTACTTTTTTTTTTTTTTCCAAACATGCAGCTAATTATTTAAAAATGGAGAGATTCTGGGGCGTCTGGGCGGCTCAGTGGGTTGAGCGTCCGACTTCAGCTCAGGTCATGATCTCGCGGTTTGTGAGTTTGAGCCCCAAAAGTCGGGCTCTGTGCTGACAGCTCGGAGCCCGGAGCCTGCTTTGGATTCTGGGTCTCCCTCTCTCTCTGCCCCTCCCCCCTTGTGCTCTGTCTCTCTCTGTCTCTCAAAAATAAATAAATGTAAAAAAAAAAAATTTTTTTTTTAATGGAGAGATCCTGCATAAAAGTAACAAGCAGCCACAACACCCGAGTAAACTTCCTGCGTGGCAACAAGCAGAGAAGCAGAGGGCTCCCTCCTCCCAAGGGCGGCCTCGTAAGGTAAGTTTGCGATGCACGATTTCAACGTGTGTCACCTGTGACAGGGGGCACACCTGGGCCTGCCCCCGTGACGAGGGAGACACGACGGCCTCCAGCATTCTGGCTCTGAGGCTGACACTACATGAGGGTCTCAAGGGAAGTGCTCTACCTTTGGGGGGAAAGCCTTTCACAACAGGGACACACAACGATAGGCCGGAAACAGCACTCAGTCTGCACCAACCAGCAAAGTAGCTTTCTCCGCAGTGCGGGCCACACACCAAGTGTTTGAGAATCTGTGAAAATGCCCAATATTCCGTGCTTCGGAGGGAAGGTCTGGACCCAGAGTGCCCACGCCCGAATCGCAGCTGTGTAACTCTGAGCAACTTCCTCAACATGTCTGTGCCCCACTTGCTTCTACCTAAAAACGGGGATAACAGAGCTCTTCACCAGAAGGGTTTCCGTGAGAATTTGGATCCGTGGCAAAGTACTTAAAACGGTTGCTGAGTCAGAGCTCAGTAAACAGGAACAGCTACGGCTGTTGCTGCTGCTACTCCCGCTACTGATGTTGGTTATTTTGAAAAGAAAAGAAGAAGGAACCCACCCCCCCAACACCTGCTCTTACACCTCGTGTCCACGGGTTAGACTCTCCAGGGTTCTGTGGTCTCCCCAGCAGCGGGACATCACATCCCCAAGCCTACTTTTGACTCCATTCACGCCGGCACCCGCCTCCAGAGCTGCGGGGAAGTTCACACCCAAAAGCGCCCTCGGCGCAGGCCAGCTCACCAGGACTTACCCAAGTTGTGCTTCATTTCCGAGAGCTCCTGTTGGTGCAGCCACTGCAGCTTCTCGATCTCGATCCTCAGCCTGCGAATCTGGAATGAGGGAGAGTAAGACTCTTAGAAGGCGTGTCTGGATGGCGTTCACCGACAGGGCTCACCAGCTGAAGAGTCAACGCCACGCGGTCAAGTGAGGCGTAAGCAGCTGGACGCTGCAGGCCAGAGAGGTGGGCACCAGTGGGTTATCCCAAATTCAAGAGGAACTCTGCTTCCGAAAACGAAATGCAGCTGACCCTTGAACAACGTGGGAGCGGGAGCCGGGGCATCCACAGGCCACGCCGTCAAAAAATCTACATGTAACCTTGGACTCTCCAAAAACCTAACAGCCTACTGTTGACCAGGAAGCCTTCCCCAAAAATATAAACAGCTGAACACAGATGTTGTGTATATTAGATAATATATTCTTAGCATTGGGTAAGTTCGAGAAAAGAAAATGTTAAGAAAATCACAAGGTAGGGGCGCCTGGGTGGCTCAGTCGGTTGAGCGTCCGACTTCAGCTCAGGTCACGATCTCGCGGTCCATGAGTTGGAGCCCCGCATCGGGCTCTGGGCTGACGGCTCAGAGCCTGGAGCCTGCTTCTGATTCTGTGTCTCCCTCTCTCTCTGCCCCTCCCCCATTCATGCTCTGTCTCTCTCTGTCTCAAAAATAAATAAACGTTAAAAAAAAAAAATTTTTTTTAATAAAATAAAAAAAAAAAGAAGAAAATCACAAGGTAGAGAAAATGCATTTTACGGTACTATACTATATAAAAACTCCACATAAAATGGACAAGCACAGTTCAAACCCGCTTTTCAAGGGTCAACTATAGAAGTTGTCTGTCTTTTCCAAGAAATCCCGGCTCCAGAAAAAGCCACTTAAAGTAAAAACAAGGCGGGAGGACGGTGCCTTGCCGGCTTAGTTGCTAGAGCATCCAACTTCTGATCTTGGGGTTGTAAGTTCAAGTCCCATGTTGAGCACAGAGTTTACTTTAAAAATGAATGAATGAATAAAGTAAAAACAAGAAACAGATTTTCATAATAAATAAAAAAAAATAATAACAAATAAATGAAAGGCTTGATTAGAACTTTGGTCCTTGGGAATGCAAGCTGGTGCAGTGACTCTGGAAAACAGTATGGAGGTTCCTCAAAAAACTAAAAATAGAACTACCCTACGACCCAGCAATTGCACTACTAGGCATTTATCCATAGGATACAGGTGTGCTGTTTTGAAGGGACACATGCACCCCCATGTTTATAGCAGCACTATCAACAGTAGCCAAAGTATGGAAGGAGCCCAAATGTCCATCGATGGATGAATGGATAAAGAAGATGCGGTGTATATACACACACACACACACACACACACACACACACACACACACACACACACAATGGAGTATTACTCGGCAACCAAAAAGAATGAAATCTTGCCATTTGCAACAACGCGGATAGAACTGGAGGGTATTATGCTAAGCGAAATTAGTAAGAGAGAGACAAGTATCATATGACTTCACTCATATGAGGACTTTAAGAGACAAAACAGATGAGCGTAAGGGAAGGAAAACAAAAATAATATAAAAACAGGGAGGGGGACAAAACAGAAGAGACTCATAAATATGGAGAACACACTGAGGGTTGTTGGAGGGGTTGTGGGAGGGGGGATGGGCTGAATGGGTCAGGGGCACCAAGGAATCTACTGAAATCATTGTTGCACTATGTGCTAATTTGGATGTAAATTTTAAAAAATAAAAAATAAAATTAAAAAAAAAAATTTGGTCTTAAAAAAGTGAAACTAAAGCAAATAAAGTTACCTGTGTTTGATCTCTTACCTAACATTTTTTTTAAATTTTTTTTAACGTTTATTTATTTTTGAGACAGAGACAGACAGAGCATGAACAGGGGAGGGGCAGAGAGAGAGGGAGACACAGAATCTGAAACAGGCTCCAGGCTCTGAGCTGTCAGCACAGAGCCCGACGCGGGCCTCGAACTCACGGACCGCGAGATCATGACCTGAGCCGAAGTTGGACGCTCAACCGACCGAGCCACCCAGGCGCCCCTCTTACCTAACATTGTAGACGGAATCTACAGTTATTCACCTGAAACTCCAAAGCCTAACATCTCTGGAAACCAAAGGGTAATTTTGGAGGGAGGAGTTAAATTCATTTGGAGGGGAAAAATAAACTCCGCCTGAACACGGGCCCTATTTACAGTGTTTGATAACCACAGTGGCTCTCCACCACGGTGACTTTGTCCTCCCCGCTCCCTCCACGACACTGCAAGATCTGCAGACTTCTGAGGCTGTCACAATGGAGGGGTGCTACTGCCAATAGGGTAGAAGCCAGGGACCTGCCAAGCACCCTACGATGGACAAGACAGACCCCGTAACAGAGAATCATCTGGCACAAATCTCAGAAGTGCCGAGGTGGAGAAACCCTAATTTGTGTGAACAAGCATATTTCACAGCAGAAATGTTGTATTGTTTGGGGCGGATAGCTGCATATTACCTTTTCAAATTCTGAAAAATTCTGGCACATATCTGGACCCCAAGGTTTCAAGTGAGACATTACAGATCTGTGTTTTCAACCACATACCAATCCTTGGTCTCATCATAGAGATGGGCACATGAGCAAAATATCCCGGGAACTCACTGATTCCTTCGGGACCTTTCTCAAAGCTTTATATGCACATTGTTCTCTGCTGAAAGCCTATTAGGACACCTTCGTGGGGGAGATTTTCTCTTCTTCTGAGTGCCGGCCCTCACAGGTCAGTAGCTTGCATGGAATTTCCCTGTCTCCAACATCACTTTCGATGACCTCAAGAAGTTCTTTCACTTGTCATTTCACCTGGTGACCCTTCCACACCTGGCTTACAATGAATTAGCCTAGCCTAAGAAGTCAGTTCAAAGAGATCTATTTTTACAAATGGTCACTTCCTAAGTGGACATTTTCATGTTTTAACCGCTTTATTCCCTAGGCAACCACACAATTGTGGAGGCTTTCAGCACGCAAATCCTAAGACAACAAGGATCCCTTGTATAAAAATGTCCAAACGTACAGAGAGGCAGGAGACAATTATACATGGGGCCAAAGGAACCGATTAATCTCAGGTTTCACTAGGGGGTTAACTCAGGCTCCAGTATTGGCCGTTTGACTAGAAGTGAACGGATCACACAAAGCTGTGTGTATCCCCACCACAGAGCCAGCCTTGTGACTAAGTAAAGAAACGCCCTTCCCAACAAACACAATCAGCAGAGCGCCCTGGAGGGACTTCCAGAGAAGCTGCCTCCTGGCACCATTTTACAGCAGCCCGTATAACATTCTTAGCAAATAAGGAATGTGTCATCTCTGACCTCGGCTATTGTGCTCCCAGTAGTGTTTTTAGAAAGATCGTTGTAGATTTCTGTCATCGTTCCTTTTATTGCATCCATCATCTGAAAGATAAAAACAGAAACAATTCAGGTGATCGCTTCCCTGAGGCTTTTCTAGATGACATACGTCTAAAACCTACCCAATACAAAGCAGTTGTTCTCAACAGGGGGCAGTTCTGTCCCTCACAGGACATTTGGTGCTTGTGGTTGTCATGACTGATGGGGGGGGGGGAAGCAGACTATTGGCATCTGGTGGGTGCAGGCCAAGGATGAGCTATATACGCTATGTAGACAGAACAGCCCCCATAACAAAGAATTATCCAACCCAAAATGTCACTGGTGCCAAGGTCGAGAAACTCAGGTATAATCCAGGGTAGGAATACACAAAGCTAGTTTCTGTAGCCAGAGGCTAATCTGGAGAGGCTGAATTTGGGCCCCAGGCCTGTTTGCTTTGGCCAGCACTATGGGTTCAAGGGAGGAATTGTTTCCTTTTGTGACTGTTGTTTCTCAATTCCTTCCCCTTTAAAAAAAAAAAAAAAAAAAAAGTCTTATTGAGATCTCATTCATCTACCAATGGACCCATTTACAGTGCACAAATCCATGGCCTTTAATAGATTCACGGTTGTACCTCCATCCCCACAGTCCATTACCCCAAAGAGAACTCGGATGCCCCTTAGCTTTCACCCCCCAAAGGTCCCCATCGCCCCCCACCCCCGACAACCACTGATCTGCTTTCTACACGGATGGATGTGCTTCATCTAGATATTTTCTATCTCTGGAGTCACACAACACATGGTCTTTGATGACCACCTTCTTCCACTTAGTGCAGAGGTTTCGCGATCTGTTTGGGTCACAGACTGGGTCAGTCCTTCGTTTTTATGGACGAATTAACCCAGCCCACTGTGTGGCGATAGCTGGTTCGGTATTTGAAGGACTTTGGTCAGGGCTCCCTCCCATTGCCTGTCCAGTGTGCCATCTTCCTTTTCTTTAACTCTCTGAGCCCTGAAGGCATCAGCAAGTTTGTGACACCAGCTCAGGTCCACGTGGCAGGCACCTAGTTCCCTGCTGACTGAATGTGTCTGCAGGATGATTTTTCTCCTGCCTACCACTTGCTGGCTGATTCCCCGCCCCTCCCCTGGTCACAGGACAAAGAGGAGAGGACAGGAGACCAAAGTAGGCCTCGGGGCCTGGCCTGGCTGCAGCAAAGTCTCCACTGTGTTTTGCAATTTGCTCCAATCCAACAAGAAGGCATGACAAAAACCACCCTCGTATCTGATGCCCGAGATCTCTTCCCACCATCACCCACTCTCTGAGCCTCAGTTCCCCCATGTAGAAAACAAGGGTAAAGACAGTGGGCCCGTGTAGGGTGTGCACAAAGATCAGGTGAAAAACCCATGTGGAGACAATGGTTCAGTATCTGCCACAAGGCAGGTATTCAGAAAGAAATACCTGTTCATCTTATTTTTACAGGGAAAAAAAAAAAATCCACATGTGCTGTAATTAATAAACTGCCAAACCCCAAAATAATAACCCCCAATTCACCCCAAAATGGGAGGAAAACGAATACAATCACCGTTGGGATTTCTACTCCTCACTTGTTTTGGGGCCACACATGAACACGGCCAGGAAAAACACTTCGCGCTCCCCAGTCGTCCTGTATGGGCCTCCCCGCCCCGCTGCACCAACCACGTCAATTTAAAATCTTAAGGCTAAATTGCTTTACAAGAAAACTTTAGAAAGTGGATGAAATTCAATACATTCCTAATGCAATGGTTACATTCCATTTGAAAGAAATCATGGATCTGTGGACGGATTTTCACTCTTTCTTCCAAATATAGCAAAGGACTCAGCATTAATAAAAGAGCATCCTTCTGCCAACACACACAGATCTGGGTGTTCAACTCTGGGTCACCTCGGAGGCAGGAAAGTTCATCAGCTCCAAAAATATGTCACCGTGCTCATTTTCTTAACTGCGAAGAAAATGTCTATCACAAAGTTCATTCCTCGATTTTGTGGTAAGAGCAAAGGGGAAGCCCAAGAAATAAAGACAGCTGCAGGAGCTCAGAAAACCAGCTCAGTGCAAACCACTCACCAGGTCCACTCGGCAGGCCTCAGTTTCCTCATCTGTCAATTAGGCAAGTTGGACCCAATCAATGGAAGGTGCTGGTAAGGCTAAACTTAGCAGAACAAGAGACCATTTAGGCACACCAGACACCTTTTGAAATCAGGAATGAAAAAGATCACTCCTTTTCCATTCCTCCGTAAACCTGCATACCACATGAGGAAAAAGTCTCAGTATGGTGCCACTATGCACCAAACACTTTCGTGACAATCTCTCCTTTTAACCAAAGGAAAACAAACTTAGGCTTCAAGCCTTGACAAGGAATGGTTCTCTGAGAATGGTAGACCCAATTTTAGTTTCACTCTTTCGGTCAATTTAAAGAAAACTATATTAAATTTAAATAAAAATATTAAATCAATATCTACCAGTAGGTGGACAGGGAAGACTAAAATCTTAAGAATGGCAATAGATCATCACCCCTTGAATCCTTCCTCTTCTGACACTCAGGGACTCTCTAACAATTCATGCATTTAATTCAAAAGGAGGACAAACATACTAAATTAGAGCCAAAGTTGGAGTGCCTGGGTGGTTCCGTCGGTTAAGCGTCCAACTTCAGCTCAGGTCATGATCTCACAGTTCATGGGTTCGAGCCCCACGTCGGGCTCTATGCTGACAGCTCAGAGCCTGGGGCCTGTTTCAGATTCTGTGTCTCCCTCTCTCTCTGCCCCTCCCCCGTTCATGCTCTGTCTCCCTGTCTCAAAAATAAATAAATGTTTAAAAAAAAAAAAAATTTAAATAAGAGACCAAGTTATCCCCAAGACTGGTACTGATTATCTCCGTAGACAGGGGGGTTGGGGGGAGGGTCAGATAGGGTTGTTGAAAAAGGCACGTGCAAGAACAATCAGTTCATGGACACTGGACATCTGTGGTCAGTAGGCTTCCCAGGTATTCACAAACTGGCTCAAAGCCACTCTTTAAGATCCTGGCTGCTACTATTCAAATCCCAGCTCAACCATTCAGACTGTGTAACCCCACTGAGCCTCAGTTTTCTCATCTATAAAACAACGATGATACCAGTATCTACCTCATCAATTTATTATGAAAGCTAAGTAAATACCATATAAGCATAACACTTATAGCAGGTGTCGAGCCAGGGCAACATGCAAACACTATCTA